>NC_090437.1:595987459-596239959 GCF_031143425.1 Pleurodeles waltl | reverse complement strand
GTTCCTGCCATCTAGTGTTGGGCTCGGAGTGTTACAAGTTGTTTTTCTTCGAAGAAGTCTTTGAGTCACGGGACCGAGTGACTCCTCCCTTTCGGCTCCATTGCGCATGGGCATCAACTCCATCTTAGATTGTTTTCCCGCAGAGGGTGAGGTAGGAGTGGCAGAATGAGAATAGTAAAGATGTCCATGCAATGGAATAGATATGTACGAACATAGTTTGCGCTAAAGTAGTGTTTATTTACATATATTTATATATATTTTATATATAATTGCAACTTAAACGGCTACAGGCTCCCGGGGAGGTGGGAGGGCGCATATGAATCTGCAGCGGAACATGCCACGAACAGATGTACACTGGGTAAGTGGCATTCTCAGTTCGATGGCATGTGTAGCTGCAGATACACATGCTGTGCATAGACTACAAAGCTGTAATCCTCCCAAAAGCAGTGGTCAGCCTGTAGACGTTGTTGTTTGAAATAATGTTCTTAATACAGCCTGTCCTACTGTGGCTTGTTGTGTTGCTAACACATCTACACAGCAGTGTTTGGTAAAAGTACGAGGTGTACACAAAGTGGCTGCCTTACAAATTTCTGTCATTGGTATGTTACCTAGAAAGGCCATTGTTGCTCCTTTCTTTCTAGTGGAAAGTGCCTTTGGTGTAATGAGTAGCTCTCTTATAGCTTTAAGGTAACAAGTTTGTATGCATTTAACTATCCATCTGGCTATGACCTGTTTGGATATAGGGTTACCAGCATGGGGTTTCTGGAATGTGACGAATAATGGTTTAGTTTTACAAAATGGTTTTGTTCTGTCTTTATAGTACATTAGCGCTCTTTTTATGTCTAATGTATGCAGTGCTCTTTCTGCTACTGAGTCTGGCTGTGGGAAGAAGACTGGGAGTTCCACTGTTTGGTTTAAATGAAACGGTGAAATGACTTTTGGTTGAACTTTTGGATTTGTGCGGAGAACAATTTTATGTTTGTGCACTTGTATAAAGGGTTCCTCAATAGTGAAAGCTTGTATTTCACTAACTCTTCGTAGCGAGGTGATCGCTACTAGAAATGCCACTTTCCAAGTTAAAAATTGGATTTGACAAAAAAACATTGGTTCAAAAGGTGGAACCATGAGTTGTGTAAGTACAAGATTAAGATTCCACAAGGGTACTGGTGGGGTTCTTGGGAGGTATGATCCTCTTTAGTCCTTCCATGAAGGCTTTAATGACTGGTATTCTAATCAGTGATTTTGTGTGTTTCATTTGCAACTAAGCCGAGATTGTAGTGAGGTGTATTTTGATGGAAGAAAAAGCAAAATTTGCTTTTTGTAGGTGTAGTAAATAGCCTACGATGTCTTGTATGGATGCATCTAACGGTGTGATGTGTTACGCTTGGCAATAAAAAACAAATCTTTTCCATTTGTTAGCATAGCAATGCCTGGTGGTAGGTTTTCTTGCCTGTTGAATGACTTCCATACACTCTTTTGGAAGATTTAGAGAGCCAAACTAAGACTTCAGGAGCCAGACTGCTAGACTGAGCATTGCTGGATTGGGGTGCCTGGCCTGTTTGTGTTGTGTTAACAGGTCTGGTCCGTATGGAAGTTTGATGTTAGGTACTACTGAGAGGTCCAACAGTGTGGTGTACCACGGTTGGCGTGCCCACGTTGGTGCTAGGAGTATTAGTTTGAGTTTGTTTTGACTCAGTTTGTTGACTAGGAAAGGAATGAGTGGGAGAGGGGAGAAAGTGTAAGCAAATATCCCTGACCAGTTGATCCATAGAGCATTGCCCTTGGACTGAGGGTGTGGGTACCTGGACGCGAAGATTTGGCATTTTGCGTTTTGTGGCTAACAGATCTATGTCTGATGTCCCTCACTGGCAAGAGTATTTTTGTAGTATCTGTGGATCTATTTCTCACTCGTGAGTTTGCTGGTGATCTCGACTGAGATTGTCTGCTAATTGATTGTGGATGCCTGGGATATATTGCACTATTAGGCGAATATTGTTGTGAATTGCCCAATGCCAAATATTTTGTGCTAGGAGGGATAGTTGTGATGAGTGTGTTCCCCCTTGTTTGTTTAAGTAGTACATTGTTGCCATATTGTTTGTTTTGACAAGAATGTGTTTGTGAGATAGAAGAGGTTGAAAAGCTTTTAGTGTTCGAAAGACTGCTAGCAGCTCTAATTGATTTATGTGTAGCTGTTTCTGTTGGTTGTCCCACTGTCCTTGTATATTGTGATTGTTGAGGTGCGCTTCCCCACCCTATCATTGATGCATCTGTTGTGAGAATGGCGTGAGGCACAGGGTCTTGAAAAGGCTGCCCTTTGTTTAAATTTATGGGGTTCCACTATTGAAGTGAATAGAGTGTTCGGCGGTCTATCAACAATAGATCTTGGAGTTGACCCTGTGCCTGCGTCCATTGTTTTGCAAGGCACTGTTGTAAGGGTCGCATATGTAACTGCGTGTTTGGGACAATTGCGATGCATGACGCCATCATGCCTAGGAGTTTCATCACAAATCTGACTATGTAGTGCTGATTTGGATGTATCTTTGGTACCATGGCGTGGAATGATTGTACCCTTTGTGGGCTTGGACTGGCAATCGCTTTTTGAGTGTTGCTCTCAAGTATTGTTTAACTTGGCATGGTTGCAAGTGTGATTTTTGGTAATTTATAGAAAACCCTAGCATGTGTAGAGTATCTATTACGTAACGGTGTGATTTTGACACTGCTGTTGAGTGTTGGCTTTTATTAGCCAATCGTCGAGATATGGGAATACGTGCATGTGCTGTCTCCTTATATGGGCCGCTACTACTGCGAGGCATTTTGTAAATACTCTGGGGGCTGTTGTTATCCCGAAGGGTAATACTTTGAATTGGTAATGCTTTCCTTGTATGACAAACCTGAGGTATTTTTCTGTGAGATGGATGGATGGGTATATGAAAATACACATCTTTTAAATCCAGTGTTGACATATAATCTCCCTGTTTTAAGGGGACTACATCTTGTAGTGTCACCATGTGAACATGTTCTGATTTGATGAATAGGTTGAGAGCCCTGAGATCTAAAATTGGTCTTAGTGTCTTGTCCTTTTTGGGAATAAGGAAATATACGTAATAAACACCTGTTCCTTTTTGTTGGTGAGGTACTAGTTCTATGGCTTGTTTTGTTAATGTAGCATTGTTAGATGTTGGGACAACAGTTTATGCGCTCTTGGTGGAATATCTGGAGGAAAATGTGTGAATTCTATACAGTAACCTTGTTAAATAATTGATAGAACCCATGTGTCCGTGGTTATGTCTGACCAGTGTTTGTGGTAAAGTCTGAGTCTTCCTCCCAGAGGGGATGTGTGTTGGGGGGAGGTTGAGGGGCAAGTCACTGCTTGTTATTAGTGGCCTGCTTAGTGGGCTGAAATTTCCCCCTTGACCTTGGGAATTGTCCTCTGAAGGACCCGCGAAACCCCCCTCTCTGATATTGTGATTGGTAGGTGGGTTTTGTTTGAGAGGTGGATGTTTCTGCAGGCTGTTGTCTGAATCCTCTCCAATATTGCATTTTTCTGAATGTCCCTCTGTATTGGGACGAGTAGAGCGCTCCCATTGCTTTGGCCGTATCAGTGTCCTTCATTTTCTCGATGGCTGTGTCCACTTGTGGGTCCAAAAGTTGTTGTTGATTGAATGGCATGTTAAGGACCACCTGTTGAATCTCTGGTTTGAAACCCGAAGGACTTAGCCAAGCATGTTGTCTAATTGTCACTGCAGTGTTCACTGTTCTTGCGGCAGTGTCAGCGGAATCCAATGCAGATCGTATCTGATTGTTCAATATTGCTTGTCCCTCCTCTACCACTTGCTGAGCCCTTTTCTGGTATTCCTTGGGGAGATGTTGGATGATATCACTCATCTCGTCCCAATAAGCTTGGTCATATCATGCAAGGAGGGCTTGAGAGTTTGCTATGCGCCACTGATTGGCAGCCTGTGACGCTACTCGCTTCCCTGCTGCATCGAACTTTTTACTCTCCTTACCTGGAGGTGGTGCATCTCCAGATGATTGTGAGTTGGCTCTTTCGCGAGCTCCAACCACTACTGAGTCTGGGGGCAGCTGCTGTGTAATGAACACTGGGTCTGATGGTGGCGGCTTATATTTCTTTTCCACCCGTGGTGAAATGGCTCTTCCTTTCACGGGCTCCTGAAAGATTTGCTGTGCATGTTTAATGATGCCTGGGAGCATCGGCAGACTTTGGTAGGAAGCATGCGTGGAGGCCAAATTATTAAAGAGAAAGTCGTCCTCCAAGGGCTCTGAGTGCATGCTCACATTATGGAATGCAGCAGCCCTCGCCAATACTTGAGTGTATGATGTGCTATCCTCGGGTGGAGAGGGTTTTGAGGGATAGCACTCAGGACTGTTGTCCGACACAGGGTCATCATAGAGGTCCCAAGGGTCTGTATCCTGTTGCGACTGCACAGTGTGTGTGGGTGACTGCAGTGGGCGTGGCAAGAGGTGAAATTGTTCATACCGGAGAATGCGGAGGAGAATGCGATTTTTCTCTGGGGACTTTAGCCTTTGGCTGTTCAGTATCTGTACGTGATTGGAAAGCCAGTTTCCTTTTGAATTTGACATGAGGTGCTGTTTGGATCTTCCCAGTATCCTTATGGATCTGTATTCTTGCCCGAGTTTCATCAAACTCCTCCATCTGGTGAAGTTCCTCCTCAAATCTATGTCTCTCTTTTGATTGTTTTGAGAGTCCATGTTCCTCGGTGTACAAGGCTTTTTTCGGCTCCGAAGCCGTTTTTTTTGGCAACGAAATGCCCATGCTGACAATAGGCCTCGGCTCCGAAAGACTCTTTCGAGGCTTCGCCGACTCGACGAGTCTATGTCGAGTTTTCTCGGGGACGTGCTCAAAGCCAAAGGTGTTGCTTGGTCACCGCTTGATTTCTTATGGGTCGAGCCATGGCCTTCCGGCAGTAGCGTGGCACTGTGGGCAAAAAAGGAATGGGGTCCGGTCCATTAGGCTTTGATGTTTTCAGTGGTCGGGCCGACCAGGCCCTGGCTGGGCGCAGAAGCCCCGAAGGGCCACTGAAGCTGTGTTCTGCCGGTGTCGAGGTGTCGGTGCAAGAAGTTTCGCGATCGGAAACAATACTGACGATTTTCGGTGAGTTTAGTCTTTTTCCGAATCGAATACACCGAGCGAAGAGGAACACATCCGAATCGATGGCGGAAAGAAAACAATCTAAGATGGAGTCTATGCCCATGCGCAATGGAGCCGAAAGGGAGGAGTCACTCGGTCCCATGACTCGAAAAGACTTCTTCAAAGAAAAACAACTTGTTACACTCAAAGCCCAACACTACATGGCAGAACAGTGCACAACATGTGTATCTGCAGCTACACATGCCATCGAACATATATATATATATATATAAATATATTCATACACACAAATATATACATACACAAATACATACATACTTACACACATAACAAGCACACATTTATAGAGTGGGGCAAGTCACCAGTGAGGATCTCGAGGCTCTGGAGCTGTATGCTGCTGAGTGGAGGAATGATCATAGAAACATCCAGGTCTTTAATTCTCTTCTCAACAGATTGAGTGATGGTGCGGTCATGAGGTGCAGGAGGAGGTTGTTCCAAGCATTGGCTACGAGGTGCGAGAAGGTGATCCTCCACTTTTGGCTCAACAGATCCGTGGGATGTCCGCAAGGGAGAGGGACGCTGATCAGAGGTATCTGGTCGGTGGAAGGTCAGGCTTTTGTTGGTGTATGCTGATTCATCGTCGTGCAGGGCCTTGTAAGCCTGGGTCAGCATCTTGAACTGGCATCTCTTCTAAATCGAGATCCAGTGTAGTTTTTTCGAGATTGGGTGTGATGTGGGTCTTTCTGGAGAAGTCAATTAAGAGTCTTGCTGCAGAGGTCTGTATTGTCTAAAGTCTCTTCAGGTGTGCTGTGATTCTAACGTAGAGCAGGTTTCTGTAGTCCAGTCTCCTGGTGAGGAGGGCCTGCGTGACAGTCCTTCTAGTGTCTCTTGGGAGCCACCTGAAAATCTTGCAGGGCATGCGAAGGGTGTGGTAGCAAGCGGATGAGCCTGGGTCAACTTGTTTCTTGATAGATAGCTTGCTACCCAGGACAATACAGAGATTGCGGATGTGGCTGGAGGGGCGTGCCGAGCTCTGCAGGCCACCAGGTGTCAGTCCATTGTAAGGTGTTGTTTCCAAGGATGAGGACTTGTTTTTTCAGTGTTGACTTTGAGACAGTTGTCATTCATCCAGTCCGCTACGTTCATCATGCATCTGTGAAGTTAGCTTCTGTGGTGGAGGTATCTTTGGACAGTGAAAGGATGAGCAGTGTGTTGTCGGTGTAGGAGATGACGCGGAGTCCGTGTGATCCAACAGTGATGGCCAAGGTGTCATGTAAGTGTTTAAGAGGGTCGGCTCAGTGACGATCCTTGGGGGACTCCACTGATGATCTTCTTGGGCTCTGAGCTGAACAGTGGGAGACTGATCTTTTGGGTTCTGCCGGTGAGGTATGAGGCGATCCATTTGAAAATGTGTTTTCTTGAATCTCGATGTGGTGGTCTGTTCAGCAGGATTTGGTGGAAGACTGTCAAACGCAGTGGACAGGTCCAGGAGAATGAAGGCTGCTGTTTCCCTATGGTCCCGGAGGTCTCTGATGTCATCTGTGGCTGCAATCAGGGCTGTATTGGTGCTGGGTTAGCTCGAAATCCAGACATGGAGGGTTCCAGGAGACGGTGGTCTACTAGGTGTTGGGTGAGTTGCTGGTTGATCGCCTTCTCGAGTACTTTTTCAGAAGACTCCTCACTTCACTCGAGTACTTTTTCAGAAGAGTCCTCACTTCAGTGTATTTCCAGATCACCAGTAAGGAGGCTGCAGTGATGGAGGTATTCAGGACCTTCCTGAGCTGGTCGCAGATTGTCTTGCTTCTGTGGTTGAGGAAAGGGTCCGTGGTGCTCCTGTGTGTATGGAGTGCATCAATGAGATAGTGTCTTGCGTGGTGAGGAGTTCCCAGTAGGTGAGATAGTGTTCGTGTTTGTGCATGTGAGCTGGTTGATGCTGCCTCCGGGGGAGGGTTTGCGTTCAAACAGGTCATAGATAGCCAAGATCTTGTTGTGGAAGAAGTTCGCAAGGTTGTTGCACAGTTCCTGGGAGGGAGTGATGTTGTCAGTGGCTGCAGGACTGGTTAACTCCTTCACAATAGAGAAGAGTTCTCTGCTGTGGTTTATATTTTATTATAAATATATAAACCTATCACCCTAATATAGAAACTAATACACCATCATATGGCCACCCAGTCACAAGAACACATCAACAAAATTAACAAATTCAGTGTAAAATTCAACTGTAGGATTCAAGGGCAGGGATGTAGCTAGGTCAGTAAGATTTGGTGGGGGGGGAGGGGGCTTCAGATTTCCCAACAATCACTCTGGTATATTCATAACTGAGAAGCAGGAGAAGAGGGAGCTTAAGGGAAGTGGAAATGGACAGCAGTGCGGATTGTTAGTGTTACTTAAAACAAAATATTTTATAAAATAACAAACATTTTTTAAGAACTTCATAACAAAGAGAAGAGGTGGTGTGTTTGCGTGTCTGTCTCTGTCCCCTAGATGAGACACCTCACCGTACCCAGCTTGAAGCAACTTGTTATAAAGACTTCACTCAGGTGTCTTGTATAATAAAGATCAGATTTATTTGCAAGAATCTTCAATAATAATATCCACCAGCAACACACATAGAGCTTTCTGTGCCATCCATGTAGTGAATCTTCTGCCCTCAACAATCTATGACAGGAGTCTCCAACCTTTTCTGTAGCGAGAACTACTTCAGATCAGTGAAAATCAATGTGAGCTACCAAAGGTTAAACAACTTGGCATTATTACCAGACAGCCCCATGCCTAGCTGCCTTGACATTAAGCCTAATGGCCATAGAGCCAGATACTATGGTTTCAACAAAATACTTTGACGAGGGGCAGTGACATGTCTGCCATGTATGTCAGTGAGAGAGTGGTCTTTGCGTATGCATACACGTGTGCATATGAATAGATATATGTACAGGGATAGCTGAGAGCTTGAATCGTATGTACTGGTTGCACAGATCATACCTTTCACCATATGTGGCACCGTTACATGTATGACAAAAACATACAACCATTTTTTTTTTTTAAATGGGACATGTTTAAAGTGCAAAAATGTTCACTTTTTGTGCACTTCAAATTTCTCCCATTTACAAAATGACTTTTTCAGTTATAAATATGGAACAGTGTTCTGCTAGCCACTGGCAGCAAGAGGTCTGTTGTTTATAAATGCAACACTTTAAAAAAAAAAAAGTGAGAAAATGAAAATTAGAAGTTAACTGGAGTATAAGGTAACATTTCATTTTCTTCAATTTAAAAAATTGAGAAACATTATTTTGTTCCTACCTGCAATACTGAGTAGGCAAGGACTTGTATTTAAGTGTTAAATACCTTATTGCTTCAATTCTTTGCCTCTGTGCCCTGGGTCATAAATCTGACCCAGGCATTACTCCTTATCAGGCCCTGCTATCTGCAGCCTGATGATAACAATATAAAATAAACACAGCCTTTCCTTGAACCTTAAAAGGTTAAAGTGTGACCCTGTGCTTCTTTAAAATGAACTCCAGGCTGTGAGCTACTCTGAAGAAGTAATACATTACCTCAGAAAATGTCTTTGGTACTACCAATTTTATTCCTGTACCTGGAATATGTTCGCAATGTAGTTTGCGACTGAGATGTTATGTCAACATTATTTCCAACATGATCACAAACCACAATCTATAGCTGTATGCTGTTGAGCAACACAAACACGTTCTCTTTCTTCAATACTTTGGCTGGAATTGCAATCAAAGTTTTGTTCTCTTTCTCTTCTGCCAGGAACGCTCAGTAATTAAATCACAATAATCACGCTCCTTATCACTTGAGTTGTCTTTTTGTCTTTCCTCTACTTTTGTTGACCGGGTTTCAGTAAAATAACTGCACTTTTACTCCACCATCCTTTATCTCTTAATAATAATGCACTATTGAAAACCTTCAGAATTTGCACAAGTGAAAAACAGACTAACTCCCCTTTGTGTACTTTCACTGGTTTACTTACAAGAAGCCAATATCCAATTTTAAATGTTTTTTAGATTTTACGTTGTTAGTTGAACCACGCTACATTTTGGTTTTGATTTGCTTCTGAACAATACTTCTTTTAACTTGCAATTCAGTATTATCAATCTTTTAAAATATATTTTGTATGGTCTTATTGTTTCCAAACCTGGATGTATGTACTGTGTTTTATTTTCAGTCTCTTAATAAATAAAAAATAACCAGTTAAGTTACTAGAGTTGTTATATCCACATACCTTTCCACATAAAAATCAGGTACCAACAAATTAGAAGCTATTGCCATCTGTACTTCTTTCAACAATGTATTAATACGTTCTACTTGACCATTAGAAGATGGACTATAAAGTAGTGTTTCTTGTTTAATTCCAAGTTTACTTAAAAATGTAGACATTCTGTGAAATAAGTTGTGTACCATTACCCAAAACTAATAATTCTTGGTAATCCTTCAATTGCAACTTTTTTTAAATCTATAACCACGTCAGTAGTTAAGCTTGCAATAAAATCATAATGAATCCACTTAGGATAATAATCAGTGTTAACTACTAAATAAGTGTTCTCAGCATAAGTATGTTGAAAGGACCTAAAACGTCTCCAGCTACTTTTAACCGTGGTCCATTTGGTATATCAACCAAATGCATTTCATCTTTGTAAATTTTCCTTAGTTTATCAGATCTAATACTTTCCACAGACTTGTCAACATACATGTCTACAACAGTATCTAGCCCTGGTTACCAATAATAGCTCCTTAGTAGTTTCTTCATGGCTGTAATCCCTGGATGTCCTTTGTGAGCTAAATCAATTAACTTCTTTCTTAACCCATAAAGTGCCACACACACATTTTGTCTTAATAATACACCTCCCTCAACAGTTAACTCATCATCCATGTGTAAATATTTGATAGGCACATCTAAATTCCTGATTGGTGGGTCCCTCTCTCATATTTCATAACCTGTTGTATAACCATATCATCAGAAGCTTTCAACCACTCCTCTTCGGAGATTGCTCCTTCACAATACCCAACTGCATCAACATTTGCCACAATACACTCTAAATCATTTAATTCCAATTCGCTCTCTTCCCTTGGAGGTAATCTGGATAAAAAGTCTGCTTGTATGTTCAAACCTCCTGCAATACATTTAACTTTCAAATTATACTCCTGTAATTTAGAAATTAATCTCACCAGCCTTGATGACGCTTCTGCATTACCTCTTCCACAAACGACAATCATGTAAACTAAAGATTTGGGATCAGTTATCAGTTCAAATTCACTTCCCCACAGATACATTTTCAGTTTCTCAACAGCCCATAACCAGGCTAGTGTTTTTCTTTTAATCATGCTGTAAAAACCCTCTGCACTTCAGAGCATTTTTTAAATAAACAACCGTATAGTCTTTTCCTGACACTATCTGACTAAAAACTACTCCTATCCCAGTCAAATGAGCATTTACTATTATATTGTTTTCCTATTGGATCATATGGTTTTAACACAGGTGCCCTTAATATTGCATTTTTCTTCTCCTTAAAGGTTTTCTCTTGTTTTGAACCCCACTCAAATTTACTTAGTCATGCCTTTTTCTCACAGTATGTTGAGAACCTTGCTCAATATTGAATTGTGCTTGCGAACAGTTTCAACATGTATTAGAATGTCATCCTGAAATTTCTGAAGATGTTTAAAATCTTTAAACTAGTGGTTCCCAACCTTTTGCTTTCTGTGGACCCCCACTTTAACATTAATGGAAAACAGGGACCTCCACTGAATCATCACTGGAATCCGGGGACCCCTGCCTGAGTCATTACTGGAAGCTGGGGACCTAATTTCTCAATATTTGTTAATATTTGTTTTTATTTTCTAGGCTCTCCCGGACCCCATGAGAAGTCTTCACGGACCCCTAGGGGTCCCCAGACCACAGGTTGGGAACCACTACTTTAAACAGAATAACCATTAATTTTTTAAAAGCACTTGTGGCAGATGCAAACCAAAATAGTAGCCGTACATATCTGTAAGCACCAAATGGTGTGACAAATGTGGTGTAACCTATGGACGGTTGATAGTTTCACTTGATGGTGAGCTGACTTAATATCAGCTAACGAAAAATATTTTGAACCACTAGAAGCAGCTAACATTTCTTGAATTTTTAGCAACAGATGGCAATCAACAATATATTTTTTTTAATGATCTTAAATCAGCACACAATCTTATTTCACCACTTTTTCTTTTAGTGATAACTGCTGAAACCTATTCTGAAGAATCTGGCAGCAGGTTTAATTATACCTTCCTCAAATAATTTAGCTAGTAAATCCTTCAACTCTTTCCTTTCTGAAAGAGGCACAGATAGCATTTTATCCATCACTGGTGCTGCTTTTTCTATACATTTTATGGTGTGTTCAAAACCCTTCATACATCCTAAACAATTAGAAATAACTTCTTGGTTATTTTTCAATACATCTTCAATAGTCAGTTCCACCACTTCATTACCTGTGTATGAAATAGGCAAATTATCCAAAACAAAAGTATAAGATGAACCTGGTTTAAGAATTATACATAGCCTACCTAGGTCTTGCCAATCTACAATATTCCTTCCTTTTTCAGCTACATAAATCTTTTTATCTATTGCACGTCCTTTAAACTCTAAGGAATCTTTAAAATCCCCAGCATGGTAACGTGAAAATCTCCAAAAGCTTTTGGATTTACATCAGACATTGTTAACTTTACACCTTTGCATAACTTGTAAAATGTGTGGTCTGCTAAAACAGTGATAGGGGAACCTGAATCTGACCAAGTTCACTTCTAAATCACCATTATGAACCACTCAAGTGGCTCTCTAAAATTCCAGCACAGACCGATGCATCATCAATTATTAAAATAAAATTTGCACCCATTTCTTCCCTGAAGTTTTCAGCTGCATTAACTTTGACATTACTGCCTTTAACACTTTTACAAACTACTCCAAAATGACCAGACTTTCTACTTTTAAAGCACTTTTTACCTAATGAAGGACATCCTGGGTAATCTCCTATATGTGATTTAGATCCACATTTATAATACTGCAGAGTTATCTTGTTATTGAAACTATTTTTTAGATTTTTCTGTAGCACTACTCGCGTCACTACTTTTTTTATCTTCATATTTTTAATTCTCTCATGTACAGTTTATTTTTGAGTTTCATCAGACACCAATGCATTCCTAGAAATCCCTGACCTCAATTCCTTTAGCAATTGAAATGACCTCCTGTAATGTAGGATTCCTTGCAAGCTAATAATCTTTCTTGCACCTTCTTAGAATAACAATGAAAAAAAAAATGGTCTCCTATATAAATATAGACCATATTGTTAAATTCACATGAAGATGCAAAAACACGCAGAGCAGCTATACATATTCTTCTATATTTTCCTGTTCTAATTATTTCCTCATGTAAAAAACTGTCTTTCAACCTTAACATTAGGTTCCTCCGTAAATTATCTTTCCATTAGTTTGATTGCTTCCTCATATTCATTATATGAAATAAATTGCCATGGTGATAGTTCAAACGAACGAGTTACTTACCTTCGGTAACGATTTTTCTGGTGGATACATTAGCTACCTGTGGATTCCTCACCTAATGAATACTCCCATGGCGCCAGCATTCGACGGAAATCTTCTTACTAGTCTCTGCACGTCGACGAGGACGTCACTCTAGCCCACGCGACGCCGTCTGACGTCATACAGGCAATAAGAGGTCCTCGCCGACGTGCCGATGACAGTACCAACATTTTTTACGTGCATGAGAATAATAATAACCCAATGTAATGAAAGAGCAAAGCAACATTTCTTAATATTGTAAATCACACAACATTGCAATAAAATAGCTGTAGATTTAATATAACCTTTTTTTTTTTTTTTAAACAAATAAATATATTTATACATACGAATCATGTATATACACAATATATATAGATTTATATATAAATATACACATATATACAAATATCATATATGCAAAATGTATTGCAACTTTGAAGACCAAAAGGAGCACACTCAAGGATTGCTTGGAGAGACCAAAAAGGCAACGGGGAGGCGGGTGGGACCGTGAGGAATCCACAGGTAGCTAATGTATCCACCAGAAAAATCGTTACCGAAGGTAAGTAACTCGTTCTTCTGATGGATACAACTACCTGTGGATTCCTCACCTAATGAATAGAGTCCCAAAGCAGTACCACGCCCGGCGGTGGGTGCCTAAATGGTCAAACCAAGAAATCCTGCAGCACTGACCGTGCAAAATGACCGTCCCTTCTGACCTCAGAGTCCAAACAGTAATGTTTCACAAAAGTGTGAAGGGACGACCAAGTTGCGGCCTTGCAGATGTCGACCACAGGAACACCCCTGGCCAAGGCCGAAGAGGCCGACTTAGCTCTGGTGGAGTGAGCTCTAATGCCCTCAGGCGGATCCTTCTTTGCCAAAGAGTAACAGATTTTAATGCAAAGAACAACCCACCTGGAGAGTGTTCTCTTGTGGACTGCCTTTCCTCTCCTCTTGCCCACGTATCCGACAAACAGCTGATCCTCCAGCCTGATATCCTTCATTCTGTTGATATAGAAGCTCAACGCCCTTTTTGGGTCCAGGCGAAGTAGTCTTTCTTCCTCCTTTGAAGGATGAGGCGGAGGATAAAACGTGGACAAAGTGATTGTCTGAGCCAAATGGAAGGCTGAAACAACCTTCGGAAGGAAAGCAGCCTTGGTCCTCAACACCACCTTATCCCCATAAAACGTTATATAAGGGGGTTTAACCGATAAGGCCTGCAACTCACTCACTCTCCTTGCAGATGTTATAGCTACCAGGAATACTGTTTTAATAACCAAATACCTTAAGGGGCAAGAATGCATAGGCTCAAAAGGGGACCCCATAAGGAAAGTCAGGACCAAGGACAAATCCCATTGAGGCATAACGAATGGTTTTGGAGGATATTGATTCAGAAGACCTTTCAAGAATCTGAGAACAATAGGGGATTTAAATAACGATGGTTGGTCTGGAAGACAAATGAAGGCTGACAAGGCCGACAAATAACCCTTAATGGTAGCCACTGCACAACCTTTCTGTGCTAGAGACAGTGCAAAAGACAAAACATGTGACAGATGAGCATGTAAGGGATCAATCTGTCTCTCTCCACACCACATAACAAATTTAGACCACCTATTAGAGTAGATAGATTTAGTGGAGTGTCGCCTGGCCGCTAAGATAACATCCACTACATCAGGCGGGAGAGAGAAGGAACTCAGGTTGCCCCGTTCAATCTCCAAGCATGTAGGTGCAGACTCTGGAGGTTGGGGTGTAAAACCTGCCCCTGCGACTGCGAGAGGAGGTCTGCCCTGAGAGGGAGACGGAGCGGAGGGCACAGTGAGAGTTGGAGAAGGTCGGAGTACTATACCCTCCTTGGCCAATCCGGAGCTATTAAGATGACTTGGGCCCGATCTTGGCGAATTTTCCTCAACACTCGAGGAATCAAGGGTATGGGGGGAAACGCGTAAAGCAACTGGTCGCACCAGGTTATCTGAAACGCGTCCCCCAACGCTCCCTGCATCGGATACTGGAGACTGCAGAATAACGGGCAATGCGCGTTCTCTAGAGTGGCAAACAGATCTATCCGAGGAAACCCCCATATCTGGAAGATTAGACAGACCTGATCTGGATGGAGACGCCACTCGTGGTCTGCCGAGAATTGGCGACAGACTGTCCGCACGTACATTCAAGACCCCGGCCAGATGATTTGCCACCAAGCAAATCTGATGGTCCTTTGCCCAGGACCATAGCCGAAGAGCTTCTCTGCAGAGAAGGTACGACCCTACTCCTCCCTGTTTGTTTATGTACCACATTGTGGTAGTATTGTCCGTCAGGACCTGTACCGACTGACCACGAAGGGATGGGAGGAAGGCCTTGAGAGCCAGACGTACAGCCCGTAACTCCAACAGATTGATATGAAACACCTGTTCCTCTGGAGACCAAAGCCCTTTGATCTCCAGATCCCCCAGATGAGCTCCCCATCCTAGGGTGGAAGCATCCGTTATGACCGTGGCCACTGGTGGCGAATGCGCGAACGGCTTTCCCTGTGAAAGATTGTTGCCCGCAATCCACCACTTCAATTCCACAGCAGCATCTCTGGAGATCTTGACAGTACCTTCTAAATCTCCCTTGTGTTGAGACCACTGCCTTCGGAGGCACCACTGAAGAGCCCTCATGTGCCAGTGAGCATGCGTGACCAACAGAATGCAGGAGGCGAACAGACCGAGCAGACGAAGGACCTTGAGGACTGGAACTACCGCTCCATTTCGAAACATTGGAACCAATTCCTGAATATCTTGAATCCGCTGAGGCGGAGGAAAGGCTCGACCCAATGTTGTATCCAGTACTGCCCCTATGAACAGGAGGCGCTGAGAGGGCTCCAGGTGAGATTTGGGCACGTTCACCGAAAAGCCCAGGTCGAACAACAACTGGGTTGTTGACTGCAGATGATGCGACACAAGCTCCGGGGACTTGGCTTTGATCAACCAGTCGTCCAAGTAAGGGAATACTGCTATCCCCTTCCTTCTGAGCTCCGCCGCAACCACTGACATCACCTTTGTGAAGACTCGAGGTGCTGAAGTAAGACCAAACGGGAGGACCGCAAACTGATAGTGCTGCGACCCTACCACAAACCGGAGATACTTCCTGTGCGACTTGAGTATCGGGATATGAAAGTAAGCATCCTGCAAGTCGACAGACACCATCCAATCTTCCTTGTTCAACGCCAAAAGCACCTGTGCTAGGGTCAGCATCTTGAACTTTTCCTGTTTGAGGAACCAATTCAAGATCCTCAGATCCAGGATTGGTCTCAACTGACCATCCTTTTTGGGAATCAGGAAGTATCTTGAGTAACAACCTCGACCCTTTTCCTGCTCTGGGACTAACTCTACCGCGCCCTTTGAAAGGAGGACTTGAACCTCCTGTTCTAGCAACAGGAGGTGTTCTTCTGAACAATAAGATGGGCGGGGCGGGATGAGGGGCGGGAACTCCCGAAAGGGAAGGGCGTAGCCTTTCCCCACAATGCCGAGAACCCAAGTGTCCGTTGTGATAGACTTCCACTTGTGGAGAAAATGCTGTAATCTTCCCCCAACAGGAGAGGAGTGAGTGGGAAACGGTGGAAGCCTAAGGCTGCTTCCCCTGCTGCACCCCTCCAGAGGACGAGGAAGAGGCAGAGTGCTGTTGAGAGGCTCCTCTGGTACGGGCCCCACCCCTCCCCCTCCCTCTAAATGACCTATAGGGGAGGGAAGAGGCGGGTTGCTGGAACCTCCCCCGAAAGGAAGAGGAAGAAGAGCCACGCCCAAATCCCCGAAACCTCCTGAAAAATCTAGAAGAGGCAGAGGAAGAAGGAGCTTGCAGTCCTAACGATTTGGCTGTGGCTCTGCTCTCCTTAAATCGTTCCAAGGCCGAATCTGCCTTGGCTCCAAACAGTCTGTCCCCATCAAACGGGAGGTCCAGCAGGGTCGACTGCACATCCGCAGAAAACCCTGAGTTTCGGAGCCAGGCCTGTCTTCTTGCCACCACAGCCGTGCCCATCGCCCTGGCCACCGAGTCGGTCGTGTCCAGCCCAGACTGGATAATCTGGGTCGCGGCAGCCTGGGCGTCCGAGACCACATCCAAGAGACCCTGGGGGAGCTCCGTAAATGAAGACGAAATATCATCCATCAGAGCATGGATGTACCTCCCCAGAATGCACGTTGCGTTGGTGGCCTTCAACGCCAAACTGCATGACGAAAATATTTTCTTGGACTGCGCATCCAGTTTCTTGGAGTCTCTGTCTCCAGGCACCGTCGGGAAGGAACCAGGCGCTGACTTTGAGGAACAGGAGGCTTGCACCACCAAGCTCTCCGGCGTAGGGTGTCTAGAGAGAAAGCCAGGGTCAGATGGTGCAGCTCGATACCTCCTGGCCACAGCCCTATGAACGGCCGAGGAAGACACCGGCTTCTTCCACACCTCCAACACCGGATCCAGCAAAGCCTCATTAAATGGCAAGAGAGGCTCAGCTGCAGCAGAGGCCGGATGCAATACCTCTGTCAGCAAATTCTGCTTCGCCTCTGCCACCGGCAAAGGCAGGTCCAAAAAGCTCGCTGCCTTCCTCACCACAGCATGAAAGGAAGCAGCCTCCTCCGTATATTCGCCTGGAGATGAAAGGTCCCACTCAGGGAAAGTGTCCAGCCCACTGGCTGTATCCAGACCATGTAGTCCGTCTCCAGAGTCCTCAATCTCTCCCTCCTCTAAGACTCGCTGGTACTCCTGTTCTTCTAAAAGACGGAGAGCACGCCTCCTCGAATGAAGTCTCTCCTCGATACGCGGAGTCGACATGGCCTCCGCCGACGTCGAAGAACGGCGCCGATCTCCAGAAGCATCTGACGCCGCGTCCGGCGCCACAGGCAGCTTCGGCGCCGAGGTAGGAGCCGGAGGACGAGGTCTTGGAGCCGATGGACCAACCGGAGTCACAGGGCAAAATCCTGACTTCGACGGAAGGGCAACCTCCGGGGCCGAAACATCCGAAGCCACCGGAGCGGCCACCGACGCCGGCGCCGAGCCCACATTCCCAAAAGGGAGAAAGGGCATAAAGGGTGCCGGCCGAAGAGGCGCAGGATCACCCAACGAAAAGGCCAAGGGCCCCGAAGGACCAGCCGGAGCAGCTCCTGGAGCCATCTGCTGAAAGATGGTATACATCGCATTAAGAAACGCGGTACTATCGGCTCCAGGAGTGGGAAAAGCCGGATACTGGGGTGCCTGGATCGAGGGCGACCCCGACGCCGGCCTCGACGTCTGCGACGCCGGAGAAAACACAACAGGCTGCACCACCTCAATCACCGACGCCTGACCAGGCGAAGTCGGTGACGCCGGAGAGGGCAACAGCGTCGATGGATGCGGCGTGACCGTGGGGCTGACCTCCCAAGTCCTCCGACGCCGAGCCGAAGGTGACCTCGAACGAGACTCCTTGCTGGAATGACGTCGTGAGTCTCTACGGCGCCGGGAGTCTCGATGACGCCGGTGAGACCTTGGCGAAGAAGACTTCTTATGATGTTTCTCCTTCTTCTTTGACTTTGCCATGAATAACTTGGCCTCACGCTCTTTGAGGGCCTTCGGATTCATGTGTTGACATGAATCGCAAGTCGAGACGTCGTGGTCGGAGCTCAAACACCATAGACAGTCGGAGTGAGGATCTGTAACTGACATCTTGCCCCCACACTCTCGACAGGGCTTGAAACCCGACTTCCTCTGAGACATTGTTACCGCAGAGAAGACTACGCAGCAGACAATACACTGTAACCACGAAGGTAACAGTAGCTCCCTCGAAGATAACCGTTTCGAATGCACGGAAAAAAGGGAACTGTCATCGGCACGTCGGCGAGGACCTCTTATTGCCTGTATGACGTCAGACGGCGTCGCGTGGGCTAGAGTGACGTCCTCGTCGACGTGCAGAGACTAGTAAGAAGATTTCCGTCGAATGCTGGCGCCATGGGAGTATTCATTAGGTGAGGAATCCACAGGTAGTTGTATCCATCAGAATCAGTAAGATTAACAAATATTTCCTGGCCAGTATTAACCAGAAGACCAAACATTAATGCCTTGTTTCTTTCGGGGTCAATTTTTTTTTTTTCCATCAATTGCAGCCTAATAGTTTTCAAAATCTCTATGCCAATTTTTTTAATTCACTACAGGCTTACCTGGGTGATTTAAAAAATACATCTGGTTAATTTATGTTACTGTATTGGATCACTACTCCAGTTAAAGCTAATGAACAGATATATGAATGAAGTACATTTAAATAATAAATGAGCCTACTGTAATTCAAAATCTTACAATTTCTATGTTTAGTACACAAATTACATAGTTGTTTCTGATATTTGGAATAGTATTTTGCTTCAAGGTGTACACATCACCGTTTTATTTCTAATGCTTAAATTCTGAAACATTAATGTTGATCCAAAATTGCTACCCGTACGTAGTGTTGCGTCCTTTTGCATCGGAAACAGGGCTTGCCGGACAGGCATCAAAAACGTGTGGCTGTGGTAGACGTTTCTTTTTATATGAAATTTCCCACACTACTGAAAGCTATGTGCGAGCAGTTGGAACTCAGCTTGTAATTCTCACGGTGAAAATGACAGTTGGTCAGTGCAAGCAGCTTCCTCCGATTCTTCCAACAGTAAATATAACTATGACAGTAAATCGCAGCCACGTGTGCAGCAAACAAAATCCACACTCCTATGCACCCAATCCACACATCTGTTACTTGCAGAGCGTTTATGTCCGTTAATTTCTGCCCACTCTGACTCAGACACAATGCGCTGTTGTCATGATTAGCCTTTCCCTGCTAACACGAGCTCATTACCAATTTGTCACAAAGACTCTTCACTCAGGGACTTTGTATAATAAAGATCTTCTTTCGTCACAAGGTTCTTCAATAAAAACACTGACCATCAACGCTACAAGTAGAGCTCTTGGTGCTATCCATATAGATCAGCTTTCACCCTCAACATTCTATGACCGCAACAGTTATACTTCACATTCTTACTCCTACCACATAACATGTTCAATCTATAATTGTTACTATAATAGACATCAACTATTACTACTAACCCATATACATGTTTCATTCATATTATTTTCACAAGGGTGTGTGTGTATATATATATATATATATATATATATATATATATATATATAAAATAAAACACCTGTTGCAAACTACTACATATTCCATTTCTTAGAGGGTATAATGCCCCACCACCCTGAAGCTACACCCCTGTTTAAGGGTATATATATTTTGCGATTAAACTACAGAGTGGTTTTAGAATTTCTTAGGATATTTCCAGATGGAAAGGTTAAAAGTGTTTCCACTACATGACCCTTAAGTTAAAACGTAGGTTATGTAGTTCATAGTTTTTGTTTTATTATGCAACACTTTCATGACTTATTTTCTACTTTTTACTAGTTGTTGAGCGTAAACATCTGGTAGAGGAGATGACTATTTATGCATCAGTATGATGTTGATGACAACCCAGAAGTTCATGGACTTCAGAAATGCGCAGCAAGGTTTAACTGCACGAACCCCACAAATGCAAATGCATTTACAAAATTCAGCCCAATACTAGTAACTCAGCTTTTGTGCAAATTCATAAAAATGTGCTAAACTTATTAGCAAATAAAACCTTTTTTTATTCCCACTTTGGACTTGCCCCCTCCCATGCCAATATGTACCAGAGATCATGTAGTCTCAATCACTCCCAATGTTTTAGTTCGAGAGAATTCCCTCTCCCCTTTAAGTTTACCTCCTAAGGATCTGCTGAAATATTGGCATACCAACAGAAAATTGAACATATGTAACTCCACATGGCCTGCCTGAGGACACCATAGTTATTGGCTAATGGACACTAAATGGCCCTCCAATTAAGGATTTGCACAGAGGGAAAGATCAAAAGTAAGGTAAACATAAAATATTTATGTCCAATTTCATGCAGATCTGCAAACTGTGCTTGTTATGTGCTTTTTCACCCTCCAAACCCCTCTGAATTTTGGACACCCTTGGTGGATCTGCAGAGAATGTGAAATTCCTGCAAAGAACTTAACCTAACAGATGGCAAAATCACATGCAAATTCAATAAATTCCACCAAACTTATTAACTGAAAATGTTACTCTCCTCATTACCTAATGGATCTGCATAAACCTTGACATACCAACAGAACAAAATATCCAAAATATATGCCAAACTCCATGCAGATTTGTCAAGCGCAGCATGAATTGTTAGCAAATTGAAAGTTTGTTTACACTGTCTCTGCCCAAAATAGATGGATCAGCATAAATCTGAAAATATCAAGTGTAAGCTAAACAAGTTAATGACCTCCTGCACATTCATAAAACATTACTAAATCAAACAAAATCCTTACTGTCAAGCTATCTGTAACAACGAATCCCCTCAAAGCCGCTCAACACATTTTTCAAAATCAAATATGGTAAGTACCACTTAACGGACTATAGCTAACCACAAGCATAGGCTAGACCAATAATGGCTCACCTTTAAAAGAAGTCAGCTTTGCCAACGCTTGTTGAATACAAGAGGGTAAGGTGACTGTTAGACTTTTCATCCTTGGTGTGGTCTCCCTTAACTTTTTGCCTCTGTTCCCCAGGTTGTTGATGTGTGCTGGACTCTGATTTTACTGTTTTTGTTACTCTGGGCACTTTACCACTGCTAACCAGTGCTAAAGTGCAAGTGCTCCTTTACAAAATGTGTATGTAATTGGTTTATCCATGATTGGCATATTTGGTTTACTAGTAAGTCCCTAGTAAAGTGCACTAGAGGTGCCAGGGCCTGTAAATCAAATGCTACTAGTGGGCCTGCAGCACTGGTTGCGCCACCCACCTAAGTCACTATGTAATCATGTCTCAGACCTGCCACTGCAGTGTCTGTGTGTGCAGTTTTAACTGTAAATTCGAGTTGGCAAGTGTACCCACTTGCCAGGCCTAAACCTTCCCTTTTCTTACATGTCAGACACCCCTAAGGTAGGCCCTCGGCAGCCCCAAGGGCAGGGTGCAGTGTATGGTTAAGGTAGGACATATAGTAATGAGGTTTATATGTCCCAACAGTGAAATATTGTTACATTTGTTTTTCACTGTTGCAAGGCCTGTCCCTCTCATAGGTTAACATAGGGGCTACCTTTAAATCTGATTAAAGTGTAGATTTCCTTAGGAAGTGGATGGACATGTGGAGTTTGGGGTCTCTGAGCTCACAATTTCAAAATACATCTTTTAGTGAAGTTGATTTTAAGAGTGTGTGTTTGAAAATGCCACTTTTAGAAAGTGGGCATTTTCTTGCTTATACAATTTCTGTGACTCTGCCAGTTTGTGAATTCCCTGTCTGGGTCAGTTTGACAGTTGGGCTGGTTGTACCTCACACTATACAGTGACACAAAGGGAGCTGGGGTGTAGCCTGCATATCCTGATGAGCCATCTGTGCTAGGAGGGAGGGGAAGAGTGGTCACTCACACCTGAAAGGGCTGTGCCTGCCCTCACACAATGCAGTCTCCAACCCCCTGGTGAGTGACTGGGGTCTGGCCTGGGCAAGGCAGGATTTCACTTTCAAAAGAGACTACTTTGAAGTAAGCCTATTTCAAAGGGCAACATGGGTATAAGAAGGGCACCCAAAATCAGACTTTAGATCACTTCTGGACATCAAGAGGAACCTCTGCCTGGAGAAGAGCTGGAGAGAAGTGCTGCCCTGCCTGTGATTGTGCTTTGTGGAGCTATCCTGCAGTTGCTGCTTCTGCCAGGGTAAGAGGGCAAAGACTGGACTTCATGTGCCTTCCATCTTGTGAAGAAAACTCCAAGGGTTTGATTTAGATCTTGCCTCCTGTTGTTTGAAGTCTCAGGGACAGCAAAGACTTCTCTCTGCCAGCACCTGGAGTCTCTGGAGAGACTCCTACTCTGCCCTGTGGTGCCCATCCAGTTCCTGGGACCCTGAAAGGAGAAGCAGGCAGCATAAAGACAAGGAAATCCACGCACATAGCGCCGTGCGGGGAAAAGATTGGTGCGACTTGGATCTGCGGCTGAAGAAACAACGAGCCGCCGGCTCCGCAGCTGAGAAAACGCTCGCAGGAAACGCGACCGAAGAATCGACGCACGGAGCAGAAGAAACGACACGTAGCATTGGTGACGGCAGCTGGGAGATCACAACCCACGCTGCGGGGTTTTCGGACCGTGCAGCTGGATTACCGACTCAAGTGCCGATGTGTGGAAAAACAACGCAAGGCCTGCCCGGACCCGAGAGTGCTGACCGGATCGACGCATCGCTCTCCTGCCGAGAGAAGAAACGACGCGCCCGACCAAGCGAAAGGAGAAACGAAGCACGGTCCCACTCGTGAGTGGCATCAACGCCTCGCAAGCCCTTTTTGATGAACACTCGCCCGTGCAGAGTTATTTTTGACCCGCACCAGCTACATTTTCACGCTAGTAGCTCTAGTGTGTGTTTAAAACTACTTAAAGACTCTTTTTGATTTTTAATTGATAACTTGACTTGTGTATTGTGGATTTTTGTCATTTTGTTCTTGTTTTGTTTAGATAAATATTTCCTATACTTCTAAACGGGTGTTGGGTCATTTTGTAGTGTTTTCATTAAGTTACTGTGTGTGTTTTGGTACAAATACTTTACACCTAGCACTCTGAAGTTAAGCCTACTGCTCTGCCAAGCTACCAAGGGGGTAAAGCAGGGGTTAGCTGAGGGTGATTCTCTTTTACCCTGACTAGAGTTAGGGTCCTTGCTTGAACAGGGAGTAACCAGACTCAACCAAAGACCCCATTTCTAACAGTAACAAACAATACCAGGAAGGAAAGCCACTGCCTAGAAATAAGCAAATGAGTGACAAGAAACCCAATGATCTGATAGGATGATGGTGCCTCTCTTTATTTTGATGCTGAGTGGAAACACAGGGAAGAGAGAATCAGCATGTTAATGTTTATTTGCTTTCTATTCAGATTTTAAAAATTTCATTTTTAGTGATTACATTATATACCTAATACACTCTACATCGTTGCTATGACTAGATGACATGTACCTAAACCTGCACTGGCGATACCTTTTATAACTGTTGTATTGCCATTTATACGCTACAACATACTACTCAATTCCTAGCACTTATGTTGAAGTGGGTGTAAAGCTCTATAAATGCTGCATGTTGCCTCGATATTGTATTGTAACAGTATTTATATAGCACGTACTACCCCTGACGAGGCATCGAAGCGCTTTTCGGCGAGTAGCACACTACTCCGGAACCCAACCAGAATTAGTGATTAATTAGTATCGGGAAATAAGAGCACAGTTTTAGTATTTTTATGAGTTAATGTGAGCCGCGGATATGAGTTTGTTAGTTAGATTGACTGGCGTAATGGAGGGGTGGCGGAGGAAAGAAATCCAGAAGTGTTAATTGGGAGTATATCCTTCACTTACTCATGCCAAAGCCTTGGGATGAGTAAAGGGGGATGGAGGAGGGAAGGAGGGTTAGGGAGATCATAGTAGCAGGGTGAGATAAAGGAGGGAGAATTTAGTAGTGTTGTTTGGGAGGTCATGGTAGAAGTGAGGTTTGGTGAGTTAGATGTGGAAGCAGAGGGAAGAGGTTAGGCAGAGTTATTTAGGAGATGAAAGTAGTAGAACGGATTTGGAATGAGTCAGAGTAGGAATGGAGGATAGATTGATAGAGACATGACATATGATGATGGGTAGAGAAGTGTGATAAGATGAGAGCATGGATTCATAGATAACTAGTATAACAACACAGCCAGGAGCCATGCAATGACACGAACATGTGAAGCACAGAACATACATACATATATATATATATACACACACACATATTCACACACATGCACACATATATGTACATACAATACATAATTAGAACCATGGGTAAATATACTTAGTCAAACAGGTTTAAAGACTGTGTGTGTATTTTATTGTTATGACAGTAGCAATACATATTTTCCAAAGAAACTATAAATAATTAGAAATATACATATAATCTGAAAATAAATTTATCCACATAGACAAATGCAGTTCATAGTTGTTTGAAAAAGGTGGTTATGAAGGAAAGAGCCAACTCTTGAGTAGTTTTCTGAAGACAAGAAAGTTATCTGTGGCTCTTATAGTTGGGGGTAATGAATTCCATAGTTTGGCTGCTTGTACGGAGAAGGATGTACCACCTACAGTCTCTTTCTTGTATGGGGGTGTTCTAAGGCGGGGTGCCAGTCTTGAGTGGAGGGTTCTTTGTTGGATGTATTTGGTCATTTGCTTTCTGATAAAAAGCGTTCCTGTTCCATGTATAGCTTTGTGGGTGATACAAAGCAGCTTGAAAGTGCATCTTCTGGCAACGGGTAACCAGTGTAGTGCTCTCAAGGCAGGGGAGACGTGGGCTTGCGGCTTCTAAAGAACTATACATAACTAGAAATATACACAAACAGAAAAAATATTTATCAACATAGGCATATGCGGTCCATAGTTGTTTGAATATGGTGGTTATGAAGGAAAGAGCCAACTCTTAACATTCTTGTCTTCAGAAAACTAGTCATCTGTGGCTCTTATAGTTGGGGATAATGAATTCCATAGTTTGGCTGCTTGAACGGAGAAAGATGTACCACCTATAGTCTCTTTCTTGTATGGTGGTGTTCTAACGCCGGGTGCCAATCTTGAGCGAAGGTTTCTTTGCTGGATGTATTTGGTTATTCTGTTTCTGATAAAAAAGTGGTCCTGTTCCACGGATAGCTTTGTGGGTGATATAAAGCAGCTTGAAAGTGCATCGTCTGGCAACGGGTAACCAGTGTAGTGCTCTCAAGGCAGGGGAGATGTGGGCTTGCGGCTTTACATGTAATAGTAGCCTGGCTGCGGAGTTCTGAATACGTTGTAGTTTTTTCATAATAGATGGAGATGATCCATGGTAGAGGCCATTGGCATAATCCAATTAGGATAGTGCAAGCAAGATAGTAGCTTGAACCTTTTGTGGAAATCCGAAGTGGGGGAAGATGCGTTGTAGAGCCTTCAAGGTGATGAAGCTGGTTTGTGCTAATTTGTCCACTTGGACATTCATAGTTAACTTGGAATCCATGGTGATTCCAAGGTTTTTAACTTCCTTGGATAATTGAGCAGGTGGTCCGAGATAGTCAGGCCAGACGCACAGAGGGTCATAATTTTTCCAGTGACCACATGAGTATTTCTGTTTTGGAGGTATTTAGTTTGAGATGGCTCCAGGTCATCCACTGATCAACGGATCTGAGGCAACTGAAGATTTCGGAGTTTGATGTTTTTGGGGCATTCTAATTTAAGTAGTATTTGTGTGTCATCTGAATAGATGTAGCATGCGAGATGGAAATCATTGATCAGTTCTGGTAATGATATCATGTAGATGTTTAAAAGCAAAGGTGAGATGATTGATTCTTGGGGGACCCCTGCTTTTGTGAGGTAGGGTTTTGACGAGAAGGGGTCCGAGTAGATGATATTAGATCTTTTTTGAAGATAGGAAATAATCCAGTCGAGAGCAGTCCATTGTATGCCGGCTACGTGGAGTCTTTGAATTAGGGTGTCATGGTCAACCGTATCCAAGGCAGCCGAGAGGTCCAAGAGAAGTAGTGCAGCAACTCCATTGCGGTCGACTGTGTTTTTAAGATCATCCCAGATTGCTATGAGTGCCGATTCCGTGCCGCTTCCTGGGCGGAATCCACTTTGGAAGTCTGAAAGTATAGAATTGTCTTCAATGAATTGTGACCTCTGGGCGAATGCTGCTCTATCAATTTGCCCAGGAAAGGTCCATTTGTGATTGGTCTGTAGTTGCTGGTGTCTTGCAGGTCTAGGTTTATTTTCTTTAATAATGATCGTATGTATGCCTTTTTCAGGTCTATATGAAAAGTTCCTGTAGTTAAATAGTTGTTGATGATTCTTCTTATATGTGTGGCAGCAGAAGTAGATAGAAGAATGTTCTTGAAGATTTGTGGTGGGCAAGGGTCAGAAGGGCAAACAGAAGGTCTGCTTGCTTAGACCAAATCCATAAATTCACCATGGGATATTTGTTGGAAGGACTGTAGAGGCTGGGTTGGTTTATTCTTAGAGGGTATTTTAGGAAAGGGGTTGGTGCTGATGGTTTTCTTTTGTTTTAAGTAGGAGTCCAATGTGTCTGCCTTGGTTGTGTAGTGAGTTGCCAATTTGTTTGTGAAATATTGAGTAGTGGGATGACTTCCTTCCATTCATGTAGGTTTTCAAAATTCATTGAGAATTTTATAAAATTCCTTGGTTGTAGATTGAGCATTTTGAATTCTGTGTGAGTAGTACCTTTTTAAGCCTTTTTGATTGATGATTTATATATTCTGTTAAGTTTGTGTAGCTGCAGTTTTGTCTTGACTGACTATTTTGAGCCAGGTCCGCTGCAACTTTCTGCTTTGTTGCTTTATGTTTTTAAGTTCTGTGTTCCTCCAAGGTGTTGGTTTTCTTTTGTCGTGTTTAGTTTTTCTGAGTGGTATTAGGATATCAAAAGCTTTCTGTAGCCACTCAAAGTTTTGGAACAGAATTAAATGTATCTAGATCTGTGTTGGCTGTTAGTTGTGTTTCTAAGTCATCCAAATTGAGTTTGCTCCATGGTCGATAGGTGCATGCATGTAAGTAGTTGTGGGTGTGTATTTGTGGAGTTTTATGTCGGAAAGTTATCAAATGGTGGTCTGACCAAGTGATTGGCCTGATGCTATGAACTGTAACTAGTTCAGGCTTAGCAAAAATGACATCTAGGATGTGTCCGGCGATGTGTGTGGGATTGTGTACAATCTGATGTAGGTTCAATGCGACTAGGCTAATGGTGATAGCTTTGGGATGGGGCATATTGGGTTTGTCAAACCAAATGTTTAGATCCCCAAGAATGCTTAGGTTGCAGTATAGTGTAAAGGTTTGAGACTATCTAGAAAAGCATCTGGGAATTTTGAGTTGTTAGGTGGAGGTCTGTAAAGGAGGAGAAAGTTACAGGAGGAAGTTGGAGTAGGGTGGCATCTGGTGAGGAGGGCTTCACAACCTTGTATGGAGATGTTGTCTATTTTACTGAGGTTCATTGCCTGTTTGAATATAATAGCTCATCCACCTCCTCTCTTGCCTATACGGTTTTGTGTGATGGTTTGAGGAAGGGCTTCGTGCAACACTGGGGCCATGTCATCTCCCAACCAGGATTCCATTATGAATAGTAAGTCAGTTTGTGTGTTTGTGAGCAGCTCGTAGATGTAGTGCTTTTTTTTTTTTTTTTTTTAGAGTGATCGAGCATTTATGAGCTGGCAGCTTAGAAAAGGTCTGTGTGTGGTAGTGTTTTGTTTAAGAGAAAGGTAAGTAGAATAATATGAGTTTGAAGTAGGAGTGTTGCTAGTTGTGATAACTTTGAGGCTCACAATAGTCTTGCTTTTCAATATAGTGTTCCTCTTCGAGCAGGTTATGGAGGCATTTTGTTGGGTCTGTGTGTGTGGGTGGTGGACTTGGTGGATAAGAGACATGAAGAGTGTACTGTTTTTTGTAGGGTAGTCTTATGTAATAGACAAGGGGATGCGAGGTTGCTAAGAGTGGCATGTTTTTTTGTTTGTGTCTGTTTAGTGTGGATGGAGTATGGGTTAGGGGTGGTGGAGGAGCATGTGGATCATGATGTAAGGCTCTGGAGGAGAGGAGAGTGAATGAAAGTTACTGGGTTGGGGTGCTTGTGGTAGGTGTTTGTGAAGAGTGAGAAAGTAGGGGTAAAGATAGGATGGGACTTGTATTCTTTGTGTAGTCCCGAAGGTGGGAGTGGGTGTGACGATAAGTGTAATGAACGTTTGTGTTGCTTTGATGTGCTGATGTGTGTGGTCTGTATTATTTTTGTGGAATAGTGAGAGGGGATATTGGTGTAGTTGTTTTTGGTGAGGGATTTGTATGTGAAATAGTGCTGGTGAGTGGAATTAGAGTGTTAGGTGGGGTGTTGATATGTTTTGGAGATGAATGTACGAGGTGTGGAAGAGGCGATCGATGTGTGTCAGGGGAGTTAGTGTTAGTTGTGATGACTGGAAGAGGTAATGTGTGGTGGCCTGAAGTGTGGGGATTGTTTGGTTGCGTGTAATTGGTGAAGCGAGGGGAAGGGTGTTTGTAGATGGTGTGTTTGAAGGCTGGTTTTTGGCATTGTTATGATGAAAGGTGGTCTGTGTGGTGCAAATAGAGGATAGTGCATCTGGAAGGCTGAGAGTGAGAGAAATGTATACTGTAGTTTTGTGTCGTGGGGTGATGGCAGGTTGTGTTAGTGGGAGTGGGCAGAGTAGTCATTGCTGTGAGAATGAAGGTGTTTGACTGTTTTAGTTGTGGAGGATATGTGTATATGTGTTGTATAATGGGTATTGTGTTGGGTGATGGGACATTACAATCTGTCTGTGGTCAGTTTGTGATGCATGAGTTGGATGTCTTTGCAGATAATGTGTTTGCATGTTGATGGATGTGTAGGGACTGATATAAATCCTGGTCAATAGTGAATTTGGCAGCATTTCTGGCCCTAGGCCCTAGTCCCTACCTGTCCTGAACAGGCCCAAACAGGCAACCGCCCTTGTCCTCTCCGCCGATATGCTGTCATTCACCCCAGTTCTAATTTTGCAATACTGCTAGTTAATGAGGCAAGCTACAAGTATGTCACGTTACAGGGTTCTGCATGTTTCAACTATGACTGTATGTAAGTTCCTCTATTACTAAAAGGCAACAAAAAAAACAGATTTAAACAAAAAAAAGAAGTGACAAGAAAACCATTCAATGATTTTTAAAAAATAGACTGAACCACAGCCCACTCTGGTGCTGCAAACAGGTCTTCGACAACAGCACACTAAAAACGTCCATAGGGGAAAACTAAAAAGTCCTTGAGTGATGTCCTCCTTTCATGCCATGTTTGTATAAATTGCTCCAGCTGTTTTTGCTACACAGAAGAACAAACAGGAGCTAAAATGGGAGGCTTTTTTACAGCCACCCTGCCCCCTCTCCCCTTCTTAGTAGATCATGCACAAAACCGGTCATGCTGAAACTAAAAATAAAAATAAAAAAAAGCACAATAGGTGTCATGGTACTATATGAGTATCTCAAAGTTTTGGTGACAGGGATAGTTGACGCTCCACAGGTCTGTGTTACCAGGTGTCTTCATAAACTGCTATGCTCCCCTGAGTTTGTTTGCTGGTTGGCATGGGAAGCTACTATGTAATTGTATAGAAGTGTAAATTAAGCTGTAGCATTCAAAGTTCATAGCAGTGCACTTAAGAGAACTCCCGAAAAGGAACTCGAGATCCACTCTTGAAAATCTGTTCCACACCCAGTTCCACCTACTCCCCCAGAGGATTTTATCAGCAAACAAACAAAACTGTTGTAAAGAATAGATATCCGCACTTAGGGCCTGATTCACAAAGGTAACTTGGTTTAAGTTGCACTTTTGGAGTTAATTTACCCTTGGATTTTACGACCAGCCAAAAAGTAGTAAACTTACTCAGAAGTACAGGTTACCTTTATGAGTGAGGACCATATTCTCCTCTACCACAAACCAATGTGCCAGCAACACTGAGACGGAGCGGTGGGCACAGTGAGAGTTGGAGAAGGTCTGTGTACCACACCCTTCTTGGCCAATCTGGAGCTATTAAGATGACTTGGGCCCAGTCTTGGCGAATCTTACTCAGAACCCGAGGAATCAATGGTATTGGAGGGGGTGGGGGGGAGAGATGCGTAAAGCAACTGGCTGTACCAGGACATCTGAAACGCGTCCCCCAATGCTCCTTGCACCGGATACTGGAGGCTGCAGAATGTCGGGCGGTGCGCGCTCTCCAGAGTGGCAAACAGATCTACCTGAGGAGATCCCCACATCTTAAAGATGTAAAGGACCAGGTCTGGATGGAGATGCCACTCGTGATCGTCTGAGAAGTGTCGACAGACTCTCCGCACGTACATTCAAGACTCCGGACAAATGATTTGCCATCAAGCAAATCTGATGGTCCTGAGCCCAGGACCAGAGCCGCAGAGCCTCTCTGCAGAGAAGGTACGACCCTACTCCTCCCAGCTTGTTGATGTACTACATCGCAGTCGTGTTGTCCATCAGGACTTGAACCGACCGCAAAGGGAAGGGAGGAAGGCCTTGAGAGCAAGACTTATCGCCCGCAATTCTAACAGATTGATGTGAAACATCTGTTCCGCTGGAGACCAATGACCTTTGATCTCCAGGTCCCTAGATATGCTCCCCCACCCTAAAGTGGAAGCATCCTTTATAACCGTGGTCACCTGTGGTGGTAGAGAAAACAGCCTTCGTTGAGAAAGAATGCCATCCACAGCCCATCATTGGCGATCTGCTGCAGCAACCCTGTAGATCTTTACCGATTCCTCAAGATCTCCTCTGTGTTGAGACCACTGCCAGTGGAGGCACCACTGAAGAGCCCTCATATGCCAGTGCGCATGAGAGACCAACAGAATGCAAGAAGCAAACAGACCGAGCAGGCGTAAGACCTTGAGGACCGGAACAACCGCTCCATTTTGAAACATTGGAATCAACACCTGAATGTCCTGAATCCGCTGAGGCGGAGGAAAGGCTTGATTTAATGTTGTGTCCAGCACTGCCCCTATGAAGAGGAGGCGTTGAGAGGGCTCCAGGTGAGATTTGGGCACATTTACTGAAAAGCCCAGATCGAACAACAACTGGGTTGTCATCTGCAGGTGATGCAGCACAAGCTCTGGAGACTTGGCTTTGATCAACCAATCGTCCAGGTAAGGAAATACTGCTATTCCCTTCCTCCTGAAACTGGCTGCAACCACCGATATCACCTTCGTGAAGACTCTAGGTGCGGAAGTAAGCCCAAACTGAAGAGCCGCAAATTGGTAGTGTTGCGATCCCACCACAAACCAGAGATACTTCCTGTGCGACTTGAGTATAGGGATATGAAAGTACTCATCTTGCAAGTCAACAGTCACCATCCAATCCTCTTCGCCCAACACCAGAAGTACCTGCGCTAGAGTCAGCATTTTGAATTTCTCCTGCTTGAGGAACCAATTCAAAATCCTCAGGTCCAGGATTGGTCTCAAACGACTGTCCTTCTTGGGGATCAGGAAATACCTTGAATAACAGCCCTGACCCCTTTCCTGCTCTGGAACCAACTCCACCGCACCTTTTGACAATCGGGTCTGAACCTCCTCTTGCAACAATAGGAGATGGTCTTCTGAACAAAACGAGGGATGGGAGGAGTAAACTCCTGAAAAGGGAGAGCATATCCCTTTCTCACAATATTCAGTACCCATGTGTCCGATGTAATCGACTCCCACGAGTGAAGAAAGACATAGCCTTCCCCCTACAGGAGAGGGATGGTCGATAAAGTGGGGAAAACTAGGACTGCTTTCCTTGCTGTTGTCCTCCAGAGGAACAAGTTGACTAAGGGTGCTGCTGGGCAGCCCCTCGAGCTCTAGCCCTTCCCCACCCTCTAAAGGATCGGTATGGAGGATTAGCAGGCTGCTGGACTGAAGACTGTGGCCTTCGAATAGCTGGCCCACGACCGAACCCTCTAAACCTGCGAAAGGGTCTAAAAGGGGTAGCAGAAGTGGTTTGTAACCCTAAGGACTTAGCCATGGCTCGGCTGTCCCTAAAACATTCCAGGGCAGAACCTGCTTTCTCGCCAAACAGCCTTTCTCCATCAAAGGGCAAGTCTAATAATGTGTTCTGCTCATCAGCTGAGAAACCTGAAGACCTTAGCCAAGCGTGCCGTCTGGTAGCAATAGATGTTCCCATTGCCCTGGCCAACGAGTCTGTGGAGTCCAAACCAGACTGAATAATCTGCTTTGCCGCCGCCTGTGCATCAGAAAGGAGCACCCCAAATGGTCTTTGAACCTCTTGAGGCAGATCTACAATCATAGCCTTTGCCGAATCCATGAGGGCGTGGACATACCTGCCCAGCACACAGGTAGTGTTCGCAGCCTTAAGAGCCATGCTGCAAGATGAAAAGGTATTTTTAGCAGATTGCGCCATCCGCTTGGATTCCCTGTCAGATGGGTTCACAGGGAAAGACCCAGGAGCAGACTTGTGAAGCAAGAGGCCTGAACTACCAGACTCTCCAGGGTTGGATGGCGTTACTAAAACCCTGGATCACCAGGCGCTCCTCTATGTCTCCTAGCCACAGCTCTATTAACTGCTGGAGACGAAACCGGCTTTCTCCACAGGTGTAAGATGGGCTCTGTTAACACCTCATTGAAAGGCAGCAAAGGGTCAGCAGAAGTTGTAGAGGGATGCAGCACTTCAGTTAACTAGTTAGTCTTTATCTCCGCTGCAGCCAAAGGCAGTTACAAAAAGTCTGCAGCATTTTTAATCACAGAGTGAAAAGGTGCTGCCTCTTCTGGGAACTCCCCTGGCGAAGATAAGTCCCATTCCGGGGAAGTATCCAGCCCACTGGCCGACTACAAGCCCTCATACTCTCCCAAGGGCTCGACAAGTTCACCTTCCTCCAGCTGTCTCCAGTATTCCTCCTCTTCCAGGAGACGCAAGGCCCTCCTGCGAGATCTCAAACGCGACTCCAACCTCAGTGTCGACATTGAATTCGCTGACGCTGAAGACACCACCTTCAAATTCCGACAAGGCACCGGAGAGGAAGGTCGACTCCGAGACCGATCACTCTGACCAGGCGTCCGCACGGACTCAAACGGCGCCTCCACCAGAGCCGGCTGGCAGGGAGATGTCATTGGCGCCGGCCGACGCGGCGATGGTAAGGGCCCAGTTGGCGACGCCATAGGCAAAGCACCTCGAGGTGAAATCACCGATGTCGGCCCAGAACCTTCAGCCGGGCAAAACGGCATAAACGGCACGGTCTTGTATGGATCCGGGGAGCCCAAACCAAATGCCAATGGCCCGTGGGACCAGCCGGTGCACCACCACCAGGGGCCATTGTCTGAAAGACCGCAAGTTTGGCATTTAAAAATGCCGCCGGATCCGCTCCCGTCACCGGGAAGGCAGGATACCGCTGGTCGTGCTCCTGTTGCTGTCCATCTGACTCCTGCAGAGTCAGAGAGAATTGAGGACTAGGAGGAGCCACCTCATGGACAGTGCCAGAGAAGCCTCCGGACTCAGGGGCTCCGGAGTCACATCGGGCTCACTTCCCACTTATCATGGCGCCGACAAGATAGGGACCTTGACCTCGATCGACTCCGAGCCGAACGGCACCGAGAGTCGTGATGTCGCCGCTTCTTATGCTTCTTCTAAGAAGCATGGGAAGATGATCTCTTATGGCCTCTATGACTCTTTTTAGCTTTTGCCAAAAAGAGCTTGGCCTCCCTCTCCTTCAATGCCTTAGGGTTCATGCTCTGGCACGACGCACACTCCTCGACGTCATGCTCAGAGCTAAGGCACCAAAGGCAACCTTTATGTGGGTCTATGACCAACATCCGACCACAGCACTTTCTGCATGGCTTAAACCCAGATTTCCTCGGGGGAGACATTGTAACCACAAGAGCTACAGTAGATACACAAACCGAAGCTAGCCAGGAAAAAAACATTAGCATCGAAGGCTCGGAAAAAGGGAAACTGACGTCAGTACGCCAGCGAGGACCTCTTATTGGCACAGTGATGTCAGACGGAGTCACGTGGAGCCATACAATTGAGATGTCCTCATCGATGTGGAGAGCTGGGAAGAAGACTTTGTCAGATGCTGGCGCAAGGACGAATTCATAAGGTGAGGAATCCACAGGTAGTTTGTATCCATCAGAAGGAACTGCTTGTGAGATATGGAACATTTTATTTAACCAGTAGACATCGGTTTGTGGCATGTAGTGCTGTAGATTCACATGCTTTCCGTAAGTCCGCCATCTAGTGTTGGGGTTGGAGTGTTACAAGGTGTTTATTTTTTATTTTATTTTTAAGATGGTTTTCAAGTCACGGGATCTAGTGACTCCTCCTCTCAGTGGTACTGCGCATGGGTATTGAATCCTTTGTTAGATTATTTTCCCATAAGCGGTGGCTAGCCTGTAGGAGTTGGAGTAGTTTGAAATAGTGTTTTAAGCAATGCCTGTCTAACGTTTGCCTGCTGGCGAGATAATACATCTACAAAGTAGTGTTTAATAAATGTGTGTGGTGAAGACCATGTGACTGCTTTACATCCGTCTGCCATTGGTATATTCCCTAAGACTGCAACTGAAGAAGCTTTTTTCCTGGTGGAATGCGCTTTAGGAGTGACTGGTAACTGTCTTTTAGCTTTAATATACAAGTTTGAATACACTTCACTATCCATCTGGCTAATCCATTTTTGGAAATGGGATTACCTTTGTGAGGCTGTTGAAATGCCACAAAGAGTTGCTTGGATTTTCTGAAATCTTTTGTTCTGTCTATATACTACATGACGCCTCTTAACATCAAGAGCGTGAAGAGCTCTTTCAGCAACTGAACCTGGCTGTAGAAAGAAGACTGGCGATTTCACTGACTGACTGATATGAAAAGGTGAAACCACTTTTGGTAGGAATTTTGGATTTGTCCTAAGAACTAGTTTGTTTTTGTGAATTTGAAAGAAAGGTTCTTCTAAAGTGAATGTTTGATTTTCACTAACTCTCCTTAAAGAAGTGTTGCTACTAAAAAGGCAACCTTCCGTGATAAAAACTCAAGAGGACAAGAATGCAGGGGTTCAAATGGTGGCCTCATTAGTCTTGTGAATACAATGTTAAGATTCCAAACAGGGGCTAGTGGAGCTCTAGGTGGAATAATCCTTTAAAGACCTTGCACAAAAGCTTTTATAACCGGAATCCTAAACAGGGAAGTGAGTTGTCAGTTTTGGAGGTAAGAAGCTATTGCTGTTAAATGGATCCTAATGGAATAGTATGCGAGGTTTGCTTTTAATAAGAGTAGCAAATAGCAAACATTATCCTGTATTGAAGCTTTAAGGAGGTCAATGTTTTTAGGCTGACAATAATAGACAAAGCGCTTCCAATTAAGCTGCATAATACTGTATGGTTGTGGGTTTGCGTGCCTCTTTTAGAATATCCATACATTTAGATGTAGGTTTTAAGTAGCCAAATTCTATGATTTCAAGAGCCAAATTACCAGGTTAATTATGCTGGGATTTTAATATCTGATTTGACCTCTCCTTAGAGTCAACAGATCTGGTCTGTTTGTGATGTTGTACTACAGACAGGTCCAATAGTGCTGTGCACCAATGTTGACGTGCCCACATGGGAGCTATGAGTATCAGGGATTCTGTTGAATCACCGGTGGGTGTAATTGTTGTTGCGTGCTGCTTAAGAGGTCCGCAAATGGATTGTGTATTCCTGTATACTCTGCCACTAATTGAATGTGATTGTGAATTGCCCATTTCCAAATTGTCTTTGCTAGACGGGACAATTGAGATGTGTGTCCCTTTCCCCCTGCTTTTGCAGACAAAACATTGTGGTCATATTGTCTGTCCTTATTAAAATGCCTTGTGTGTGATTTGTGTCTGAAAAGCTTTGAGTGCTAGGAACACTGATAGTAATTCCAAGTGGTTTATGTGAGAAGGCTGTTGGACTGAATCCCATTCCCCTTGTATAATGAGGTTGATGAGATGAGCTCACCAAACAATCACTGATTCATCTGTTGTGATTATGGTCTGAGGCACAGGGTCCTGAAAGGGCCGCCCTTTTGATAGGTTAGTGTAATTCCACCATTGCAGTGTGTGAAAAGTTTGGTGGTCCAACAATAGATCCTGAATTTGACCTTGTGTCTGAGACCATTATTAAGAGAGACATTGCTATGAGGGTCGTATATGGAGTCTCGCACTGGGTACTACTGCTATGCATGAAGCCACCATCCCAAATAGTTTAATTACTAACTTTATACTGATTAACTGTGGTTGTATTGTAGTTGTGATACGAGATTGTGAAATGCTTGAATCCTCACTGGCTTTGGGTATGCCAATGCTGATTCAGTGCTCAGAATTGCTCCTAGATACGGTTTAATCTGTGATGGTTGCAGGTGCGATTTGTGGTAATTCTAGATTGTGCAGGCTGTTTATAGTGTATTGAATATGTTGTTGACAAATTTGACGCGTACTGGCTTTTATGAGCCAGTCATCAAGATATGGGAAGACATGCGGAATGCTGCAACCACGGCTAAGCATTTAATGAACACCATTGGTGGTCTTGTTACACCGAACGGTAGCACTTTGAATTGGTAGCGTTTTCCTGCTACAATGAATCTTAGATACTATCGGTGTGCTCCGGATGTATGGGAATGTGGAAATAAGCATCCTTGAGGTCTAAAGCTGTCATGTAATCTTGTTTTTGTAGTAGGGGAATAAGTGACCATATAAAAGTGCTCTTAAAGTAGGTCTAGATTGAGGGGGTCTGAGAACTAAAATTAGTCTGAGTGTAACATCCTTTTTGGTCTGAGGAAGTATAGTGCATATACTCTAGATCCCTGATGGGATATAGGTACTATATCTATGGCTCCTTTGAGCAGTAGTGATCGTATCTACTGTATTAATAGAGTGAAATGCTCCTGAGTAAGTCTGTGTGAACGAGGAGGAATGTTTGGTGGAGTGGAAGTGAGTTCTAGACAACCATGTTGGATAATTGATAGAACCCACTGATCTGTAGTGATATTGTGCCATTGTGGATAGAAATGTACTAGGCTTTCTCCCACAGAAGATGTGTGCTCCATGGGAATGGTGAGGAATTAACTGTTTATGTGAGTTAGAGGAACCTCTGGAGGTGGATGGTTTACCTCTTCCTCTATTTTTGGATCCTCTCTAGGAGCCTCTAAACGATCCTTCTGTATAGAATTGTGAGGACTGTTTTTGTTGAGAACTTGCTTTTTCTGAGGCAGATGATTTCAAACCCCCGCTAAACTGTGGTCTACAAAAATTACCTCTAGTAGGTGTGGTAAATAACGCACCCATTGCTTTGGCTGTTTCATATTCCTTTTTAGGTTTTTCTATGCTTGTGTCAACTTCCGGGCCAAATAGATGTTCTTTGTCAAAGTGCATATTTAAGACAGCTTGCTGTATTTCAGGTTGGAACCCAGAGCATCTTAACCAGGCACATCTTCTAATAAGAACACTGGTGTTGACTGATCTGGCTGCTCTATCAGCCTCATCCACTGCAGATCTAATAGCATTATTAGATATTGCTTGCCCCTCTTATTATTTGTTGTCCCCTCTTTTGGTGTTCTGGAGGAAGATAGTGCAAGCGTTCTTCCATTTCATCCCAGAGGACCCTATTACACCTAGCCAAGAGAGCTTGTGAGCTGGCTATCCTCCAATGATTGGCTGCTTGTGAGGCTACTCTTTTACATGCTGCATCTATTTATTTTTTTTACTTCTGGAGGAGAAGAGTCTCCTGTGAACTGACTGTTAGTCCTTTTCCTTGCAGCACTAACGACAATTGAGTCAGGTGAGAATTGAGTTTTTATAAAAACTGGGTCTGAGGGTGCAGGTTCATATTTTGTATCTACCCTAGGAGTGATAATTCTGGCCTTTACAGGTTCCTGGAAAGTATCAGAAGCATGTCTGAGAATTCTGGGAAGCATGAGAAGACATTGATATGTCTTAGTGTAGATGCTAGTGTGTCAAAGAGGAAGTCTTGTTCTATTTGATGTGTATGCATCTGCACATTATGATAGGCAGCAGCTCTGGCTATTACTTGGTTATAAGCAATAGTGTCTTCTGTTGGGGAAGGTCTAGCAGGATCCAAGTCTGGATCATTTGAAAGAATGGGATCTGGATCATATATATCCCATGGATCTTTATCATGCTGGTCATCACTAAAATCATACCTATGTGGTGATAAGGATGGGTGTGGTGATAACGGTTTCATATGTGGTGGTGGTGGTGTAGAAGGAAAAACAGGTGAATGTGATGGTGAAGGCTGTTTGTGTCTTGTAGCCTCTTCCTGATCTTTAGCACTGGGGACCTTTTTTTGGTGTAGGTGCATCCTTTAATGTATGCTTAAGTTAATTTCCTCTTAAAGGACACTGAGGGAGAAGCAATTATCCTTCCTGTAGCCTTTTGAATGTGTATTTTTCACTGTTTAGCGTCCTTAACCTCTAAAATAGGTTATTTGACCAAAATGTCGTGGGTAGAAGTAGTGTGGTTGCTACCAATGTCCTTAGATTCCGAAGGTTTATGAATGGAATGCTTGCCTCGAACCGAAAACATCGGCTCCGAAGGTGGTGGTACCAGTTCTTTTGGCTACAAAGCTTTCCATTCTGACTGTTGGCTTGATTCCGAGAAAGATGTAGCAGTGTGTCTGGTCAATGCCGAATGCGCTTTAGTCTTTGTTCTCGATGCTGAACCCGAAAGTTGGTCATCCAGACATTCTTTTCGAATCTGGCCTTAGCCCAAAGGCAGTGGAGGACCGACAACTAGTGCTGGAGTCTTTTTAAGTATCTTTGTGTGGTGCGATGGGGCAGTTGTACTCATGTACTGCGCCGGAGACAAGTAGTGGCTATCATCATCGGAGTGTTGATAGGAGTCTGAGTCTTGGATGGAAAATGTGCCCCTTATCGAGCTTCTACCTGGGCGTGTTAGTCACCAAAGACATTAGGTGTGTCTTCTGTGGACTTGGACGCCATTTTGAGACGACGAGCTCTACGCTCCTGGAGTCACTTTTTAGACAGAAATTATCTGCAGGTGTCTCAAGTTTCTTCGCAATGATCTGGCGATGGACCGAGATTACACATGGAATGTTGATCAGTGTATGGAAATTTAGAGTGACACGAGGACAGAATCGAAACAAAGTTCGTTCCATCAGCCAGACAGTGAAGTAGGCCCTAAAAGGACAAGGCCTTTGTAAGGGTGAGAATTCAACCCCAACAGACTAATTAGGATCGAGTATAGATGGGAAACAAAACCGATGTTATTATAGAAAGGTAGACTAAAGTTCATAAATACCGAACCGAGATCCACTGGAGCGAGAGGAAACACGTCTGAACCTGACGGCGGAAAGAAAAGAATCTAACAAAGCACCAGATGCCCATGCGCACTCTCACCGAGAGGAGGAGTCACTCAATCTCGTGACTTGAAAAACCTTCTTCAAAGAAAAACAACTTGTAACACTCCAAGCCCAACACCAGATGGCGGACTTATGCAAAGCATGTGTATCTACAGCTATACATGCCATCGAACATAATTACATCTATAACTTTTGACCTGTACAATCTACTAACTTCATTCAAAGACCTATTTTTGTATTTTAATACAAATCAAACTTAATGGTGAAGCTAGATTTTTAAATAAATATGTTGGAAATGTAACTTTAAAAAAAGTTGCTTGTATCCTGCCTGAAGCTGCATTAGGGTAATTTGCATTTGCTCTGTAGCAACGTCCTCACCTGTACACGGTGTAAATTAGGTGTGAACAAGGTACGAAAACTGCTCCAAGAGTCAGTGGCCTGGGATTGCGATGTGCTTTCTCCCCTTTGCAGGAAGGAGAGTCTGAGTGGACCCAAAAACTTCATTAACTTCAAAGGGGTCTGCACTATCATCAGCAAATGTAGATGACAACTAGAAAGGCCCAGCCTTTGTCCTCAGTCACGTTGGCACCAAATCTATTGGAAGGAGAGCTAGACCCAGAACCGGTTCTGAGTCACAACAGGAGAGGGGACTGCTCATTACCCTGGACGCGCTTGTGGGTGGGAACACAGGCTTGCACAAGGGAAGAAAGGTTTCCCCATTTTGGAGTTTTAGAGTGAGGGGAGCTGTGGGAGTGCTCATAGTAGAACAAATAGGAACTTCTGAAAAAGTAGGTAGGGTTGCCTTGACACTTTTACCCCTTTGGTTAGGGAGAATCCTGGAGTCACCTCACCCACTAACTGGTGCCAGGTATTAATGTGGCACTCTTCCGAACACTTTCTGGGCCTCCAAAAAGATCATAAGAGGAAGAACTGGAATGTAGGAGGCTGGCTTTGTATATACTATATCAAAATGAGATTATGTGCACAGAGTCTAGGGGTTCCCCAAGAGGCATGAGAGAGGCAATAATAGATAATACTAATGCTCTATTTGTGGTAGTGTGGTTGAGCAGTTAGGATTATCAGAGGGTAGTGTTAAGCATTTGTTGTACACACACAAGCAATAAGTGAAAACACACTCTATGACTTTACTCCAGACCAATAGGTTTGTATATAAAAAAAATACTGTTTTGATAATTTATTTCTAGAATCACAAGATTCATTTAGCTGGTAAGTACATTAAATGAGAGGTACTTTGCATAGTAACACTTAGGACTTTGACTAGATTCAATATTCTACACAGTTTATTAAAATAGCAAAAAGTTATCTTAAAAGTGGACATTGCAATTTTCAACAGTTCTTTGGGGAGGTAAGTACAGTACAGTTTCAGAGTTAAGTACCACACTTACGGTTTCCATCTCCTGGGTATAGGTATTCCACCGTTTGGGGTTCAACACCCAGCACCAACAACACAGGACCAGTCAGGTGCAGCGGTCAAACTGGAGCCAAAATAACGTGGGCACCTAAGGAGATAGGGGGTACTCCGGTTCCAGTCTGCTGACAGCTAAGTACCTTTGTTCTAGGAGGGATGACCAGGGGGTTTTGGAGGGGCCCCAAGTAGGCACTAAAACCACACCCTCAGAGGCACAGGATGCGGACGGGTGCAGAGTGCCAACAGGGCATCGGGTTCTCAATATAACTCTATGGAGGGACCCAGGGGTCATTAAGGCGCTGCAGGAAAGGCACAGGGGGGCCTCTTGGGCAAGCCACCAACTAGGCAATGGTGAGGGCCGCCTGCTGATCGCTGCTGCACCGGTGGTGGTTTCTCATGGGCCTGGGGGCTGCGGGTGCAGTGCTTCCACCAGGCGTCAGATATTGTCGTGCTGTGCAGTCACGGTCAGGGGGGTCCACAGGATTCTCTCAGCAGGCTTCATCATGGGGGTGCAGGGAGGTCAGCCCAGGGTGGACACGTTAAGAGTCGCCTGGGGGTCCTCTAGTTTCTCTGGACACAGGCCGGGGGCGTTGGGTGCAGAGTGTTGGGTACTCACACTTCTGGAGTGCAGTGGGACTCCCTTTAAAGATGGTTTCTTCTTTCTTGGTTGTACAGGTCCGCTGTCCACAGGAGGTCTGAAAGATTGGGTAAAATACAGGGGGCATCCCCCAGTGTGCTTTTCTTTTTTTTTTTTTATATAAATCCAGCACTGGCATCAGTGCGGGCTTATTATTCTGAAAAGTTTGATACCAAATTTCCCAGTATTCAGTATAGCCATTAGGGAGCTGTGGAGTACGTTTCGACAAACTCCCAGACCATATACTTAATATGGCGACACCGCACTTAAAACGTCTAAGAATGGACTTGGGCACTGTAGGGGCATATTGCTCATGCAGCTATGCCCTCACCTGTGGTATTGTGCACCCTGCCTTAGGGCTTTAAGGCCTGCTAGAGGGGTGACTTACCTATGTCACAGGCAGTGTTTTGTGTGTATGGCACCCTGAGGGGGATGCCATGTCGACTTTGCCTTTTTCTTCCCACCAACACACAATCGGCAATGTCAGTGTGCATGTGTTAGGTAAGCGGTCCCTTGGGGTGGCACAACACATGCTGCAGCCTTTGAAGACCTTCCCTGGTCACAGGGCCCTTGGTACCACTGGTACCTTTTACAAGGGACTTATCTGTGTGCCAGGCGTGTGCCAATTGTGGAAACAATGGTACATTTTTAGAGAAAGAACACTGGTGTTGGGGCCTGGTTAGCAGGGTCCCAACACACACTCAGTCAAGTCAGCATCAATATCAGGCAAAAAGTGGGGGGGTAACTGCAACAAGGAGCCATTCCCTCCTGTAAACAGGACAAATAAGTGAACGCCAAAGGGTCAGTTGGCTGTGTAGATACAAGGACACAACAAGCAAGCATGAAACCTTTTCCTTGAAGTAGCCAGCTGACAAGTAGCAACTGGCTTTGGACTGGACTTTGCTGTTGGCCTCTGCCTGGCACCCTGACAGTGTTTAAGTGTCTTCCCCTGAGGCCCTGGGGCCTTAGAAGTGTACTCCTGTGGTTGTTTGGGCACCAGATTAAACTCTGGAAACTTTTGAAAACTTATCCTCGAGAGCTTCAGGGGAACCTGTAGGATAAACCATCTGATAGGAATGTCCATAGTGTCTTATTGAATTTCAGCTGCCCAGCAATACACATCGGTTGGTGGGAGAACTGCTACAAAGCCCTTCTGATCTTTTCTTGTGTCTGGAGAATATTCTACGGTGAGGAATTTGTGGTTAAAAGGATCAATCAAAACCTTATGTTTTGATTACTATTTACTGTTTAAAAACTCACCCCTCGTCTAAGGGAGGGAGGAGGATAGGATATTGAAATTCTTCAAGCTGCAAACAACCCATACTGGTAAGCAACCATTTCACTTTGTAGTCTGAATCTTTTCAGAATTGACATGCTATGCACTGCTTATGCAGAGGTTCCCCAAGTCGTCCACCCAGGAGCTTGGGTTGAAATGAGTGTGTGTTCACGAACAGGCATTTTAAGACCTGTTTTACTGGTGTTTCTTTGTTGACTTGAATGACTTGTGTTCCTTGTTCACTGTGCCACTGGAACCACACTACATCTCACTGAAGAAGTCCAATCAGGCTGAAACCGGTCTTGGGGAGCTTGTCTCAGGTCAGGGAGGACCTTCCTTGACAATTAAGGCTGGAGTGCTCCTAAGCAGGGCCAGGGTAGATTTGTATACTGCTGGACCTAATCTGAGGGGGTATGGCGGCTAAAAGAATAAAGGGCTGGAATGCCAGTGGTTAGAAAAATTGCAAGAATTCCTCCCATCATTTTTTGTGTAACTATATGTGGGGTGGCCCACTGTTGGGAAATTCAGTGTACCACTTCGCATTTGAGATCCCATTCAAGTGACAAGACTCCTTGGATGCTTAGCGTTTGTGCATCTATGATCTGTATGCCTGGCAGATGTATGGCTGTTATTTTACCTTTTCAAATGCTTCCAGTCATACGAATACGGTATTAAGTTCCAGCACATTTTTATGCTCGTTTGCTTCTGAAGGATTCAATTGTCATCTAATGCTTGACTTCCTCATGTGTACACTGCAACCTATCAGGGAAGCATCACGGTGTTGTGGTGGGTGAGAACGGGGGGGGAGGAGCACGGCGGGTGAGAACGGGGGGGGAGGGAAGCACGGCGGGTGGGGGGGGGGGGCGAGATTAAAAAAAAAAAAAAAACATTTGACAATGTTTTTTTCCTACCCCCACGGGGAATTTAAAAGTTGAAAAAAATGGATGAAACTGTCAGGGGTTTGTTCCTTCTGGACATGGGCCATCCCCCTATGGGGCCCTAATCTTTTGTCTGGAAAGTGTGTGTTAGGAATGGGGTCTCTAGTTGGCAGTGGTTTTCACATGACCAAGTAGGGACCCTCACTTTATTCAGGGTAAGGGAACTATACAGCTAAGATAACCCCTGTTCGGCAGCTAGGCACGAGCAGTCAGGCTGATTTCAGAGACAATGTGTAAAGTATTTGTACACACACACACGCACACTCTAATGGTGAAAACACTACAAAAGGACTCCACACCAGTTTATAAAAATAGCCATTATTTATGTGAATAATATGATCAAAATGACAAAAAGCCAACATACACAAGCTAAGCTATCAATTTTAAAGAGGTGCAGAGTCTTAACCCAGAGGAATTCATTTTTTTTTTTAACACAGTACCTGGGATGTGTGAAAAACAGACGATGTGGCTGCAGAGGAGGTGAAGCGCCAGAAAAGCAATGCGTCAGTTTTTTACTGCACAGGGGAGGTGATGTGTTGATTCTCTCCTCGCATCTGTTTCAAGTCACGCAGCCTCGGTTCCTTGCTGCGGTGTGTGGGTCAAGGCGAAAATGACACCCAGAGACAATTCATGGGAAAATCCAGGCGCAGTTTGAGGATAGAGCTGCAGTGGTACGTACAGGCGCTGCGTACGTCCTACAGGCACTGCTTTGAGCCTTGTAATGCAAGGCAGACATTGTGTCTATTTTTCTGCTGCAAGCCAGGCAATTTTCAGCCATGGTGATCCAATATGTGGATTTTCTTCCTCAGGCAACCAGTTTCCACTTCCATGGGCAAGGAACTGGCACTGGCACCACTTGGCAAGTCTGGTCGCTCAGCAGAGGAGTTCAGGCAAAGGCATGTGAAGCCTTTGATGTTCCTGAGACTTCTAACGAGGCAAGCTCCGTTCGAGCCCCTGGAGAACCTTAGAAAGCAGGATGTATAAACCAAAGTCCAGTCATTTTACTCCCAGGACTGAAGCAGCAAGCAGCTGTCCAGCACAACAAAGCAACAGAAAACAATGCAGTCCCTCCTGCAACATCCAGGTCTTCCTGGCAGAATGTCCTCAGTCCAGAAGTGTTCTGAAGTTGTGGTCTCAGAGGACCAATACTTATTTCTGCCTTTGAAGGAGGCAAACTTCAAATGAAGTCTTTGTAGTGCACAAGACCTTGCCTTTCCTGCCCTGGCCCCAGACGCAGTCCAGGGGGTTGGAGACTGTTGTGTAAGCACAGACACAGCCCTATTCAAGTGCAAGTGCCAGCTCCTCCCACCACTCTAGCCCAGGAGGACCCATTAGGAAACGCAGGGCACACCTCAGCTCTCTGTGTATTCACTCTAGATAGCCACACAAACAGCACAACTGTGATCCTGACCCAGGTGTGTACTCCACAGCCAGGCAGAGGCACAGAATGGTAAAGCAAGGAAATGCCCACTTTCTAAAAGTGGCTTTTTCAAACTCCATGTGTCTATTTGATACCAATGGGAAATTACACTAAAGGAACAAGTTACTTACCTTCGGTAACGATTTATCTGGTAGAGACATTCAAGTTGCAGATTCCTTACCTTAGAATATCCCCCCAGGCGTCAGAATGTATCGATAGATAGATATTTTTTCTTTCGAGCAGTACCCTTGTGTGAAGTCAGGTGGCACTGGTTGACTCCCCATCCGTCATTGGGTCGTGGTCGCCGTGATTAAGTCGGGGTAGTACATCGGCGCTGCCTCGGCGCAGTGACATCAGTTTTTTTTCCACAACTTCACGCCAAAGCAAGGAGCCATAAACAACATTGAAAATGGTGTGCCAAAATTAAGTCCCTGAAAAGGGAATTCCTGTCGCTACAAATCAGTTTGCAAGCGGGGAGGAAGTATGGGTCTTTAAGGAATCTGCAACTAGAATATGTCTCTACCACATAAATCGTTACCGAAGGTAGGTAACTTGCTCATCTGATAGAGACCTCTAGTTGCAGATTCCCTACCCCAGAATAGATACCCAAGCAATACTATCCTTAGTGGTGGGCTGCAAACTAAAATCATACTAAAAAGTCCTGCAGGACCAAACTACCTGAGTAGCCATCTATGCGGACCCGACTGCCCATGCAGTAATGTTTAATGAACTTGTGCAGAGATACCCACGTTACAGCCTGGCAGATATCCAGGACAGAAACTCTGCATGCTAACGCTGTGGTAGCAGCAGTTGCTCTATTGGAGTGAGCACAAACCCTCAGGGGGTTGCTTCTTGGCCAAAGCATAGCACATTTTGATGCAAAGTAGTACCCATCGTGAGATGGTACGTTTTTGCACTGCCTTCCCTTTCTTCGCACCCACATATCCAGCAAGAGTTGATCATCCACCCAGAAATCTTTGGTATGATTGAGGTAGAACGCCAATGAAAGGATGTGGAGGTGCGTAAAAGTAGGCAATGTAATGTATTGGCTTACATGAAAGTGTGTAACTACTATGGAAAGCAATTTTGAGAGTAAGGAGCCACAAAGGACAACTGTGTAACAGCTCAAAAGGAGCACACATTAAGTAAGTACAAGACTGAGGACCCACTGCAGCATGATAAACGGAGTGAGAGGAAACAAACGGGTGAGTCCCTTAAGGAATCTACCAACAATAGGAGACTTAAAAAGGGAAGCTTGGTGTGGCGTTCTAAGAAAGGCCGAGATAGCCGATAAGTAACCTTAAAGTGTGCCCAAAGCAGAGCCCTGCTGGGCCAAAGAAAGGATGAACACAAGAACCTCAGAGAGCGGAGCAGAGAGGATCAACAGAATTGATGATACACCATGCCACAAATTTATGCCAACGACGGGAGTATACAGTTTTGGTGGAGGGACGACTGACTGCCAAGATAACCTCACAGACTTTGGGCAGAATGTCAAAAGCGGTCAACTGCCGCCGTTCAATCTCATGAAGGTGAAGATTGGACAGGTTCGGGTGCAGGATCGTCCCCTGTTGCTGCAACAGAGGGGCTGTCTGACTGGTGGATCTGTGGCCATGCTCAGTAGCCCTGGATACTATACTCTATGTGCCCAGTCCACAGCCACAAGGATTACTTAGGCCCAGTTGGGCCTGGTCGTTATTGATCTTCAAAACTCTGGACAGCAGTGGTATAGGAAGGGAAAGCGTAAAGGAGGCCTGACTTCCATTCAAGATGAAGTGTTGCTGAGCAAGTGCCACCTTGGAAGCTCCAACGCACAAAAGAGCTGACACTGCACGTTCTCGGTGGAGGCCAACAGATCTATCCAAGGCTCTCCAGACTTCTGAAGAAGACCTTGTGCCACCGCCGGATGGAGACGTCATTCCTGATCAACTATACATCAACGGCTGAGTTTGTCTGCTCTGGCGTTTAAAGAGCCTGCCAGATGCTGAACCTAGGTAATGCTGTGATGTGCCAGCCGTGTCCAGAGGCCCCTTGACAAAGGGTCCAGGACCCTACTCCACCCCGTTTGTAGCAGTACCACATGGTGGTTGTTTTGTCCATGAACACCTGCACCACTTTCCCTTTGAGAGAGAGCAAAGTAGTGCTTTTAATGAAAGTCTGATCACGCAGAGCTCCGGAAGGCTGATATGGAGTCCAGACTCAGCCGAAGTCCAGAGACCTCTGATCTCCACCTCTCCCACGTGGCCACCCCATCCCAGAAGTGACATCTGTCACTACTGTAAGATCCGGTTGGGGAAGGGAGAGGGATCTACCGTCGACCCAATCCAGATTCCAAAGCCACCATTCCGGATCTTTCGTAGTCCTCTCCGAGATCTGGACCATGTCGAAGATATTCCCTTGATGCGGCACACATTGGAACTTCAGGTCCCACTGCAGAGCCCACATATGACATCTAGCATGCCACTAGCAGGATGCAGGAGGCCAGGAGGTCCAGAGGCCGGAGTCATTCTCACCGAAACTCAGGATAGAGACGGAAACATCAGAATCATAGCCTGAATATCCTGGACTCGCTTTTCGGAAGGATAGGCCCGAAACCGCACTGTGTCCAGAACAGCTTTGATGAAAGGGAGCGTCTGAGAAGGGGTCAGGTGTGACTTTGGCATGTTTATAGTGAACTTCAGAAAGTTTATATACACTGAAAGTGGTAGACGAATTTCTGGGGCATGTCTGCCTTCAACAGCCAGTAGTTGAGGTAAGGGAAGACTGCAGATAAGCTGCAACCACCGCCATCACTTTCGTGAACACCCGAGGAGCGGTGGTAAGGCACAAGGGGAGCACTGTAAATTTAAAGTGCTCATGACCTACCACGAATCGTAGGTAGTGTCTGTGGGTCGGGAAGACGGGGATATGGAAATAAGCATCCTGCAAGTCCAACGCTACCATCCAGTCTCCTGGGTCCAAGGCACACAGGACATGAGCCAGAGTGAGCATTTTGAACTTCTTCAGACAGAGTTTGAGGCCTCGAAGGTCTAGGATAGGATGTAAACCTTGGCCCTTTTCAGGCACCAGAAAGTAGCGGGAATAACAACCACAACCTACTTCTGGTGTACGGACCCACTCTATGGCTCCATTGGCCAAGAGCGCTGCGACTTCCTTGCGGAGAAGTGCCAGATGATCCTCTGGTAGGCAGCCGTAGGATGGAGGCATGGCCGGATGGGCAATCTTCAAGGGAAGGGAACAATGCCTAGACTTCTTACATGAGTGACCCGAATATCTGGAGGACGACGAGTGGTGGTGACTCCGCAACCGGTCTCAAGACCTTCCTCTCTAGCGAGACCAGGAGCGATGCAGAGCCGAGTGCCAGGCCACCATGAGCCGCTCCCTCAAAGCCTTCAGGAGCATGGCCTGGCACTCAGAGCACGACTTCAGGTCGTGGTCGCGCTGCAAACACACAAATAGAGCAGGTGCGGATAAGTCATTGACATCAAGCGGTGACAGTCCACACATGGTTCAAACTCGGTCTTCGGAGACATCCTAGACGCACCCAAAGTTGCACCAAAAAAAAAAAACTAAAAACACTGCAAAAGTGTCATAACTTTGTCAAAAAACAACCAGGTAGCTCTCTCCGGATCAGCAAATGGCGCAGAAAGAAAAGAACTGACGACACCGCACAGAGGCAGCGCCTATGTACGACCCCAACGTCATCACAGCGACCACGTCACCAACGAGGGACACGCGGAGTCGAACTACGCCACTTGACGGCATGCAAGGGTACTTCTCGAAGACAAATCTCCAGATCCAGTCTGACGTCTGTGGCAAATTCTAAGGTAAGAAATCTGCAACTAGAATTCTCTATCAGATAAATATTTCAAGGCAATCCCCATGTTGCGTGTAAAAGAGATAGTCCTTGCAATAGTGAAAAATGAATTTAGCAGTATTTCACTATCAGAACATGTAAAACATACTAGTACATGTCCTACCTTTTAAAACACACTGCACCCTGCCCATGGGGCTGACTTGAGCCTACCTCAGGGATGACTATTAGGTAAAAGGAAAGGTTTGGGGCTTGGCAACTGGCAGTTAAAACTGCACACACTGCAGTGGCAGGTCTGAGACATGTTTACTGGACTACTCATGTGGGTGGCACAATCAATGCTGCAGGCCAACTAGTGGCATTTGATTTAAAGGGCCTGGGCGCACACAGTACTAGGGACTTACTAGTAAATCAGATATGCCAATCATGGATAAACCAATCACCAACATGATTTAAACAGGGAGCCATTTGCACTTTAGCACTGATCAGCAGTGGTAAAGTGCCCAGAGCCCTAAAGCCAACAAAAACGAAATTCAGCACAGGATCAAATAAGCCAAAAAAAGAGGGGAAACCCCGAAGAAAGTGCCATTGCCAACAGTGTGGTTCCCCTGGGAGCCGCAATCTGTCATCAAGGTAACAATCCATTTCCAAAAAAGCAAAGTAATACAGGTAGGAGGTTGCAGGCGTATGACAATATAAATGTATGCCCCGCCCCTGCCTCTCCTGAAATCCGTTTACATCTACAGGACCGTCTAATGAACAGAGCTGCCCGTTTCACATTGTTGCCTTTGGTTAGGAATTCTCTTAAATGTGTAGGTATGGCCACTTTCTCCCCACAATACAAAAGGTGTACTTTTCCGGAATAATTTGTTTACCCCACAGAAACGATCTGAATAACTGAGCAGCTCAGTATACAATATAGAGACTCTCCTGAAGAATCCTTGCACGTATTGCTTACAAGGTGCCTTACTGAAGGTCCCAAGATTCCACAGGTTCTAAGGAAGTTTAGTCAGACAAATTTTGTTTTGATGATACCCAAAGACTAACTACAGGTTGAAACATCTACATTCCCTCCTTAAGTTGCCTTCAAAACCTGTTATGGTTTGCCAGTAGAGACCATATGTGAGCAGAGAGGATCTCCGCTTTTGTTGGCTAGCTATAAAATCCTATGTAACCTTGAGATCTGTTGTGAGTCTTGTTCTATGCTGTTGTATAAATACTTGTTCACTGTCCGAGCACTGCGTTGTCTGCACTAATTAGGACATCAGAGGTGTGCAATTCGTATACCCCGACGCCCAAGACATGTTGTTTGGGGTCAAGGACAACAAGTTTTCATGTTTATTTTGTCCTTGGGACAAGTAGGCCCAACCACTGCAACACAAACCCTTTGGCTACCAGTTTACAGGGAAGAGAAATGTCTTTAGTTAAGGTAATATTTCTGCCCATAGGCTAATACTGTTCGAACTTGTATTTATGGTTCATTAATGCAAACTCTATTATTAAGGTGAGCATTCTAAAAAAAAAAAAAAAATTTTTTTTTTTTTTTTTTAAACACATTGTAGGGTCACACTGCACTACTGACAGTCGTTCCAGTAAAAACGTGTGTACAAACTTTTGAAAAGTTTAACAATATGGGGATAAGTATAATGGTCCCAGGATGCTCTCTGATTAGATGCTATTATCTGCATAAGCTTGTAAGCAAGATTGAGGTTTCTTTGCTTTCAAAATAAAACGTTCAGGAAAAAAAGTACGAAAAGAAACATTTTACTTAACCCCTTCTGTGCCCAGGACGTAATGGTTACGTCCTGAGGCACAGTGCTGCTGTGCCCAGGACGTAACCATTACGTCCTGTGCACAGAGCCCAGAGGGAGCGCTCTCGCTCCCTCTGTGGGGTTCCCCCCCACCCCCCCAAATCAGGGAAGGAAGGGGGAGCCCTTCCCCTCCCACCCCCGACCCCCCCTGTGACGTCAGCGCACCAGCGCGCGCTGATTAGTCACAGGGTCTCCCCCATCGCGCTGGAAGCAAATGGGGGGGCAAATTTATTTTAGGCCATTTCTGCCCCCCCGGGGGACAGATCGGCCTATTATTAGGCCGAACTGCCCCCGGGGGGGCAGAACACTCTAGGCACCAGGGGAATTTTTCTTTTTTTTCTTTTTTTTTTTTAAGAGATGGGGAGCGACCCATCAGGCAAAAGTCGCTCCCCTGGGGGACAAATTGTATTTAGGCCATTTCTGACCCCCTTGGGGGCAGATTGGCTGAGTTTAGGTCAACCTGCCCCCAAGGGGGCAGAAACCACTAGGCACCGGGGATTTGTTTTTTGGTGCCAATGTCACGCAGGGGGAGCGACCCCGTAGGCAAGGGTCGCTCCCGGCGGGGGAGGGTGGGGGTTGGGGGGGCAAATTTATTTTAGGGCATTTCTGCCTCCCCCCCCCCCCCCCCCCCCCCCCCCCCCCGGGGCCGGCTGAGCTACAGGCCAAACACCACAGGTAGGCACCTTGCAAAAAACACCTCTGTTTTCTGTGAAAAAATATGTTGTGTCCACGTTGTGTTTTGGGCCATTTCCTTTTGTGGGCGCTAGGCCTACCCACAGAAGTGATGTACCATTTTTATCGAGAGACTTAGGGGAACGCTGGGTGGAAGGAAATTTGTGGCTCCTCTCAGATTCCAGAACTTTCTGTCACCGAAATGAGAGGAAAAAGTGTTTTTTGGGCCAAATTTTGATGTTTGCAAAGGATTCTGGGTAACATAACCTGGTCAGAGCCCCGCAAGTCACCCCATCTTGGATTCCCCTGGGTTTCTAGTTTTCAAAAATGCACTGGTTTGCTAGGTTTCCTCAGGTGTCGGCTGAGCTACAGGCCAAAATCCACAGGTAGACACTGCTTTTTATAAAAAAATGTGATGTGTCCACGTTGTGTTTTGGGCCCTTTCCTTTCGTGGGCGCTAGTCCTACCCACACAAGTGAGGTATCATTTTTATCGGGAGACTTGGGGGAACGCTGGGTAGAAGGAAATTTGTGGCTCCTCTCAGATTCCAGAACTTTCTGCCACAGAAATGTGAGGAACATGTGTATTTTTAGCCAAATTTTGAGGTTTGCAAAGGATTCTGGGTAACAGAACCTGGTCCGAGCCCCGCAAGTCACCCCTCCTTGGATTCCCCTAGGTCTCTAGTTTTCAGAAATGCACAGGTTTGGTAGGTTTCCCTAGGTGCCGGCTGAGCTAGAGGCCAAAATCTACAGGTAGGCACTTCGCAAAAAACACCTCTGTTTTTTTCCAAAATTTAGGATGTGTCCACGTTGCGCTTTGGGGTGTTTCCTGTCGCCGGCGCTAGGCCTACCCACGCAAGTGAGGTATCATTTTTATCGGGAGACTTGGGGGAACGCTGGGTGGAAGGAAATTTGTAGCTCCTCTCAGATTCCAGAACTTTCTGCCACAGAAATGTGAGGGACATGTGTTTTTTTTAGCCAAATTTTGAGGTTTGCAAAGGATTCTGGGTAACAGAACCTGGTCCGAGCCACACAAGTCACCCCTCCTTGGATTCCCCTAGGTCTCTAGTTTTCAGAAATGTACAGGTTTGGTAGGTTTCCCTAGGTGGCGGCTGAGCTAGAGGCCAAAATCTCCAGGTAGTCACTTTGCTAAAAACAGCTCTGTTTTCTGTGATGTGTCCACGTTGTGTTTTGGGGCATATCCTGTCGCGGGCGCTAGGCCTACCCACACAAGTGAGGTATCATTTTTATCGGGAGACGTGGGGGAACGCTGGGTGGAAGGAAATTTGTGGCTCCTCTCAGATTCCAGAACTTTCTGCCACAGAAATGTGAGGAACATGTGTTTTTTTAGCCAAATTTTGAGGTTTGCAAAGGATTCTGGGTAACAGAACCTGGTCCGAGCCCCGCAAGTCACCCCTCCTTGGATTCCCCTAGGTCTCTAGTTTTCAGAAATGCACAGGTTTGGTAGGTTTCCCTAGGTGGCGGCTGCCTATCCCATGTTCAGAGGCATCAGTCTGCACAATGAACTGCTTAGAATAATCTGGAGCTTTGAGAACTGGTGCTGAGCACATTGCCTGTTTCAGGGTGTCAAAGGCCTGTTGGCATTCCACAGTCCAGTTTACTTTCTTGGGCATTTTCTTGGAGGTGAGTTCAGTGAGGGCTGTCACAATGGATCCATATCCCTTCACAAACCTCCTGTAGTACCCAGTCAAGCCAAGGAATGCCCTGACTTGAGTCTGGGTTTTTGGAGCTACCCAGTCCAGAATAGTCTGGATCTTGGGTTGGAGTGGCTGAACTTGGCCTCCACCTACAAGGTGTCCCAAGTAAACCACAGTGCCCTGCCCTATCTGGCATTTGGATGCCTTGATAGAGAGGCCTGCAGATTGCAGAGCCTTCAAAACCTTCCTCAGGTGGACCAGGTGATCCTGCCAGGTGGAGCTAAAGACAGCAATATCATCAAGATAAGCTGTGCTAAAGGACTCCAAGCCAGCAAGGACTTGATTCACCAACCTTTGGAAGGTGGCAGGGGCATTCTTTAAACCAAAGGGCATAACAGTAAACTGATAATGCCCATCAGGTGTGGAGAATGCTGTCTTTTCTTTTGCTCCAGGTGCCATTTTTATTTGCCAGTACCCTGCTGTCAAGTCAAAGGTACTTAGAAATTTGGCAGCACCTAATTTGTCAATGAGCTCATCAGCTCTTGGAATTGGATGGGCATCTGTCTTGGTGACAGAATTGAGCCCTCTGTAGTCCACACAAAACCTCATCTCTTCCTTTCCATCTTTGGTGTGAGGTTTGGGGACTAAGACCACTGGGCTAGCCCAGGGGCTGTCAGAGCGCTCAATTACTCCCAATTCCAGCATCTTGTGGACTTCCACCTTGATGCTTTCCTTAACATGGTCAGACTGTCTAAAGATTTTGTTCTTGACAGGCATGCTGTCTCCTGTGTCCACATCATGGGTACACAGGTGTGTCTGACCAGGGGTCAAGGAGAAGAGTTCAGGAAACTGTTGTAGGACTCTCCTACAATCAGCTTGCTGTTGGCCAGAGAGGGTGTCTGAGTAGATCACTCCATCTACTGTGCCATCTTTTGGGTCTGATGACAGAAGATCAGGGAGAGGTTCACTCTCTGCCTCCTGATCCTCATCTGTTACCATCAACAGATTCACATCAGCCCCGTCATGGAAGAGCTTAAGGCGGTTCACATGGATCACCCTCTTGGGGCTCCTGCTTGTGCCCAGGTCCACCAGGTAGGTGACCTGACTCTTCCTTTCTAGTACTGGGTAAGGGCCACTCCATTTGTCCTGGAGTGCCCTGGGAGCCACAGGCTCCAGAACCCAGACTTTCTGCCCTGGTTGGAACTCCACCAGTGCAGCCTTTTGGTCATACCAAAACTTCTGGAGCTGTTGGCTGGCCTCAAGGTTTTTGGTTGCCTTTTCCATGTACTCTGCCATTCTAGAGCGAAGGCCAAGTACATAGTCCACTATGTCCTGTTTAGGCTCATGGAGAGGTCTCTCCCAGCCTTCTTTAACAAGGGCAAGTGGTCCCCTTACAGGATGACCAAACAGAAGTTCAAAGGGTGAGAATCCTACTCCCTTCTGTGGCACCTCTCTGTAAGCGAAAAGCAGACATGGCAAGAGGACATCCCATCTCCTTTTGAGTTTTTCTGGGAGCCCCATGATCATGCCTTTTAATGTCTTGTTGAATCTCTCAACTAAGCCATTAGTTTGTGGATGGTATGGTGTAGTGAATTTATAAGTCACCCCACACTCATTCCACATGTGCTTTAGGTATGCTGACATGAAGTTGGTACCTCTGTCAGACACCACCTCCTTAGGGAAACCCACTCTGGTAAAGATACCAATGAGGGCCCTGGCTACTGCAGGGGCAGTAGTCGACCTAAGGGGAATAGCTTCAGGATACCTGGTAGCATGATCCACTACTACCAGGATATACATATTTCCTGAGGCTGTGGGAGGTTCTAGTGGACCAACTATGTCCACACCCACTCTTTCAAAGGGCACCCCCACCACTGGAAGTGGAATGAGGGGGGCCTTTGGATGCCCACCTGTCTTACCACTGGCTTGACAGGTGGGGCAGGAGAGGCAAAACTCCTTAACCATGTTGGACATATTGGGCCAGTAGAAGTGGTTGACTAACCTCTCCCACGTCTTGGTTTGTCCCAAATGTCCAGCAAGGGGAATGTCATGGGCCAATGTTAGGATGAACTTCCTGAACAGCTGAGGCACTACCACTCTCCTAGTGGCACCAGGTTTGGGGTCTCTGGCCTCAGTGTACAGGAGTCCATCTTCCCAATAGACCCTATGCGTTCCATTTTTCTTGCCTTTGGACTCTTCAGCAGCTTGCTGCCTAAGGCCTTCAAGAGAGGGACAGGTTTCTTGTCCCTTACACAGCTCCTCCCTTGAGGGTCCCCCTGGGCCTAAGAGCTCAACCTGATAAGGTTCAAGCTCCAAAGGCTCAGTTCCCTCAGAGGGCAGAACTTCTTCCTGAGAAGAGAGGTTCCCTTTCTTTTGCTGTGTTGCAGTTGGTTTCCCAACTGACTTTCCTTTCCTCTTGGTAGGCTGGGCCATTCTTCCAGACTCCAGCTCTACTTGTTCACCCTGTGCCTTGCACTGTGCTCTTGTTTTCACACACACCAGTTCAGGGATACCCAGCATTGCTGCATGGGTTTTTAGTTCTACCTCAGCCCATGCTGAGGACTCCAGGTCATTTCCAAGCAGACAGTCCACTGGGATATTTGAGGAGACCACCACCTGTTTCAGGCCATTGACCCCTCCCCATTCTAAAGTAACCATTGCCATGGGATGTACTTTCCTCTGATTGTCAGCGTTGGTGACTGTGTAAGTTTTTCCAGTCAGGTATTGGCCAGGGGAAACCAGTTTCCCTGTCACCATGGTGACACTGGCACCTGTATCCCTCAGGCCCTCTATTCTAGTCCCATTAATTAAGAGTTGCTGTCTGTATTTTTGCATGTTAGGCGGCCAGACAGCTAGTGTGGCTAAATCCACCCCACCCTCAGAAACTAGAGTAGCTTCAGTGTGGACCCTGATTTGCTCTGGGCACACTGTTGATCCCACTTGGAGACTAGCCATACCAGTGTTACCTGGATGGGAGTTTGGAGTGGAACCTTTCTTGGGACAGGCCTTGTCTCCAGTTTGGTGTCCATGCTGTTTACAGCTATGACACCAGGCCTTTTTGGGATCAAAGTTTTTACCCTTGTACCCATTGTTTTGTGAAGAGGCTCTGGGCCCACCCTCCTGTGCAGGTTTTTGGGGGCCTGTAGAAGACTCTTTACTATTTTTAGTTTTGGTTGTCTCATCACCCTTCCCCTGGGGAGTCTTTGTGACCCCTTTCTTTTGGTCACCCCCTGTTGAAGTCTTGGACACCCTTGTCTTGACCCAATGGTCCGCCTTCTTTCCCAATTCTTGGGGAGAAATTGGTCCTAGGTCTACCAGATGCTGATGCAGTTTATCATCGAAACAATTACTTAACAGGTGTTCTTTCACAAATAAATTGTACAGCCCATCATAATTACTTACACCACTGCCTTGAATCCAACCATCTAGTGTTTTCACTGAGTAGTCTACAAAGTCAACCCAGGTCTGGCTCGAGGATTTTTGAGCCCCCCTGAATCTAATCCTATACTCCTCAGTGGAGAATCCAAAGCCCTCAATCAGGGTACCCTTCATGAGGTCATAAGATTCTGCATCTTGTCCAGAGAGTGTGAGGAGTCTATCCCTACACTTTCCTGTGAACATTTCCCAAAGGAGAGCACCCCAGTGAGATCTGTTCACTTTTCTGGTTACACAAGCCCTCTCAAAAGCTGTGAACCATTTGGTGATGTCATCACCATCTTCATATTTAGTTACAATCCCTTTAGGGATTTTCAACATGTCAGGAGAATCTCTGACCCTATTTATGTTGCTGCCACCATTGATGGGTCCTAGGCCCATCTCTTGTCTTTCCCTCTCTATGGCTAGGATCTGTCTTTCCAAAGCCAATCTTTTGGCCATCCTGGCTAACTGGATGTCCTCTTCACTGGGGCTATCCTCAGTGATTTCAGAGGTGTTGGTCTCTCCTGTGAGGGAACCAGCATCTCTGACTATTATTTTAGGAGTCAGGGTTTGAGGGACCCTGTTCTCCCTAGATAGGACTGGTAGGGGGGAATTTTCCTCCAAGTCACTATCCTCTTCCTCTGAGTTGCCACCCTCAGAGGGGTTGGCCTTTTCAAACTCTGCCAAAAGCTCCTGGAGCTGTATTTTGGTAGGTTTGGGGCCCATTGTTATTTTCTTTATTTTACAGAGTGACCTTAGCTCCCTCATCTTAAGATGGAGGTAAGGTGTGGTGTCGAGTTCCACCACAGTCACATCTGTGCTAGACATTTTGCTTCTAAAAGTTGGAATACTTTTTAAGAATCTACAACTGGTTCTAGAATCTAATTCAAACTTTTACAAACTTTTAAACTCTAAAAGAAATGCTAAACAGGATCTAACACAAGGCCCTAGCAGGTCTTTTAAGAATTTAGAAAACTTTTCAAATTGCAAAAATCAATTTCTAATGACAATTTTGGAATTTGTCGTGTGATCAGGTATTGGCTGAGTAGTCCAGCAAATGCAAAGTCTTGTATCCCACCGCTGCCACCAATGTAGGACGTTGGCTCTGTATGTGCTATTTCAAAGTAAGGAATAGCATGCACAGAGTCCAAGGGTTCCCCTTAGAGGTAAAATAGTGGTAAAAATAGATAATACTAATGCTCTATTTTGTGGTAGTGTGGTCGAGCAGTAGGCTTATCCAAGGAGTAGTGTTAAGCATTTGTTGTACATACACATAGACAATAAATGAGGTACACACACTCAGAGACAAATCCAGCCAATAGGTTTTTATATAGAAAAATATATTTTCTTAGTTTATTTTAAGAACCACAGGTTCAAATTCTACATGTAATATCTCATTCGAAAGGTATTGCAGGTAAGTACTTTAGGAACTTCAAATCATCAAAATTGCATGTATACTTTTCAAGTTATTGACAAATAGCTGTTTTAAAAGTGGACACTTAGTGCAATTTTCACAGTTCCTAGGGGAGGTAAGTATTTGTTAGGTTAACCAGGTAAGTAAGACACTTACAGGGCTTAGTTCTTGGTCCAAGGTAGCCCACCGTTGGGGGTTCAGAGCAACCCCAAAGTCACCACACCAGCAGCTCAGGGCCGGTCAGGTGCAGAGTTCAAAGTGGTGCCCAAAACACATAGGCTAGAATGGAGAGAAGGGGGTGCCCCGGTTCCGGTCTGCTTGCAGGTAAGTACCCGCGTCTTCGGAGGGCAGACCAGGGGGGTTTTGTAGGGCACCGGGGGGGACACAAGTCCACACAGAAATTTCACCCTCAGCAGCGCGGGGGCGGCCGGGTGCAGTGTAGAAACAAGCGTCGGGTTTGCAATGTTAGTCTATGAGAGATCTCGGGATCTCTTCAGCGCTGCAGGCAGGCAAGGGGGGGGGTTCCTCGGGGAAACCTCCACTTGGGCAAGGGAGAGGGTCTCCTGGGGGTCACTTCTCCAGTGAAAGTCCGGTCCTTCAGGTCCTGGGGGCTGCGGGTGCAGGGTCTCTCCCAGGCGTCGGGACTTTAGGTTCAAAGAGTCGCGGTCAGGGGAAGCCTCGGGATTCCCTCTGCAGGCGGCGCTGTGGGGGCTCAGGGGGGACAGGTTTTGGTACTCACAGTATCAGAGTAGTCCTGGGGTCCCTCCTGAGGTGTTGGATCGCCACCAGCCGAGTCGGGGTCGCCGGGTGCAGTGTTGCAAGTCTCACGCTTCTTGCGGGGAGCTTGCAGGGTTCTTTAAAGCTGCTGGAAACAAAGTTGCAGCTTTTCTTGGAGCAGGTCCGCTGTCCTCGGGAGTTTCTTGTCTTTTCGAAGCAGGGGCAGTCCTCAGAGGATGTCGAGGTCGCTGGTCCCTTTGGAAGGCGTCGCTGGAGCAGGATCTTTGGAAGGCAGGAGACAGGCCGGTGAGTTTCTGGAGCCAAGGCAGTTGTCGTCTTCTGGTCTTCCTCTGCAGGGGTTTCAGCTAGGCAGTCCTTCTTCTTGTAGTTGCAGGAATCTCATTTTCTAGGGTTCAGGGTAGCCCTTAAATACTAGATTTAAGGGCGTGTTTAGGTCTGGGGGGTTAGTAGCCAATGGCTACTAGCCCTGAGGGTGGGTACACCCTCTTTGTGCCTCCTCCCAAGGGGAGGGGGACACAATCCTAACCCTATTGGGGGAATCCTCCATCTGCAAGAAGGAGGATTTCTAAAAGTTAGAGTCACTTCAGCTCAGGACACCTTAGGGGCTGTCCTGACTGGCCAGTGACTCCTCCTTGTTTTTCTCATTATTTTCTCCGGCCTTGCCGCCAAAAGTGGGGCCTGGCCGGAGGGGGCGGGCAACTCCACTAGCTGGAGTGTCCTGCTGGGTTGGCACAAAGGAGGTGAGCCTTTGAGGCTCACCGCCAGGTGTGACAATTCCTGCCTGGGAGAGGTGTTAGCATCTCCACCCAGTGCAGGCTTTGTTACTGGCCTCAGAGTGACAAAGGCACTCTCCCCATGGGGCCAGCAACATGTCTCGGTTTGTGGCAGGCTGCTAAAACTAGTCAGCCTACACAGATAGTCGGTTAAGTTTCAGGGGGCACCTCTAAGGTGCCCTCTGTGGTGTATTTTTCAATAAAATGTACACTGGCATCAGTGTGCATTTATTGTGCTGAGAAGTTTGATACCAAACTTCCCAGTTTTCAGTGTAGCCATTATGGTGCTGTGGAGTTCGTGCTTGACAAACTCCCAGACCATATACTCTTATGGCTACCCTGCACTTACAATGTCTAAGGTTTTATTTAGACACTGTAGGGGTACCATGCTCATGCACTGGTACCCTCACCTATGGTATAGTGCACCCTGCCTTAGGGCTGTAAGGCCTGCTAGAGGGGTGTCTTACCTATACTGCATAGGCAGTGAGAGGCTGGCATGGCACCCTGAGGGGAGTGCCATGTCGACTTACTCGTTTTGTCCTCACTAGCACACACAAGCTGGCAAGCAGGGTGTCTGTGCTGAGTGAGAGGTCTCCAGGGTGGCATAAGACATGCTGCAGCCCTTAGAGACCTTCCTTGGCATCAGGGCCCTTGGTACTAGAAGTACCAGTTACAAGGGACTTATCTGGATGCCAGGGTCTGCCAATTGTGGATACAAAAGTACAGGTTAGGGAAAGAACACTGGTGCTGGGGCCTGGTTAGCAGGCCTCAGCACACTTTCAATTGTAAACATAGCATCAGCAAAGGCAAAAAGTCAGGGGGCAACCATGCCAAGGAGGCATTTCCTTACACCTACCCACACAAGTGAGGTATCATTTTTATCGGGAGACGTGGGGGAACGCTGGGTGGAAGGAAATTTGTGGCTCCTCTCAGATTCCAGAACTTTCTGCCACAGAAATGTGAGGAACATGTGTTTTTTTAGCCAAATTTTGAGGTTTGCAAAGGATTCTGGGTAACAGAACCTGGTCCGAGCCACACAAGTCACCCCTCCTTGGATTCCCCTAGGTCTCTAGTTTTCAGAAATGCACAGGTTTGGTAGGTTTCCCTAGGTGGCGGCTGAGCTAGAGGCCAAAATCTACAGGTAGTCACTTTGCTAAAAACAGCTCTGTTTTCTGTGATGTGTCCACGTTGTGTTTTGGGGCATATCCTGTCGCGGGTGCTAGGCCTACCCACACAAGTGAGGTATCATTTTTATCGGGAGACGTAGGGGAACGCTGGGTGGAAGGAAATTTGTGGCTCCTCTCAGATTCCAGAACTTTCTGCCACAGAAATGTGAGGAACATGTGTTTTTTTAGCCAAATTTTGAGGTTTGCAAAGGATTCTGGGTAACAGAACCTGGTCCGAGCCACACAAGTCACCCCTCCTTGGATTCCCCTAGGTCTCTAGTTTTCAGAAATGCACAGGTTTGGTAGGTTTCCCTAGGTGGCGGCTGAGCTAGAGGCCAAAATCTACAGGTAGTCACTTTGCTAAAAACAGCTCTGTTTTCTGTGATGTGTCCACGTTGTGTTTTGGGGCATATCCTGTCGCGGGTGCTAGGCCTACCCACACAAGTGAGGTACCATTTTTATCGGGAGACTTGGGGGAACATAGATTAGCAAAACAAGTACTATTGCCCCTTGTCTTTCTCTACATTTTTTCCTTCCAAATATAGGAGTGTGTGTAAAAAAGACATCTATTTGAGAAATTCCCTGTAATTCACGTGCTACTATGGTCACCCCGGAATTCAGAGATGTGCAAATAACCACTGCTCCTCAACACCTTATCTTGTGCCCTTTTTGGAAATGCAAAGGTTTTCTTGATAGCAATTTTTTACTCCTTATATTTCAGCAAATGAATTGCTGTATACCCGGTATAGAATGAAAACGCACTGCAGGGTGCAGCTCATTTATTGGCTCTGGGTTCCTCGGGTTCTTGATGAACCTACAAACCCTATATATCCCCGCAACCATAGGAGTCCAGCAGACGTAACGGTATATTGCTTTCGATAATCTGACATTGCAGGGAAAAGTTACAGAGTAAAACGTAGAGAACAATTGATGGTTTTTTCACCTCAATTTCAATATTTTTCTTTTTCAGCTGTTATTTTCTGTAGGAAACCCTTGTAGGATCTACACAAATGACCCCTTGCTGAATTCAGAATTTTGTCTACTTTTCAGAAATGTTTAGGTTTCTGGGATCCAGCATTGGTTTCATGACCATTCCTGTCACTGACTGGAAGGAGGCTGAAAGCACAAAAAATTGCACAAATGGGGTATGCCCCAGTAAAATGCCAAAATTGTGTTGAAAAATTGGGTTTTCTGATTCAAGTCTGCCTGTTCCTGAAAGCTGGGAAGCTGCTGAGTTTAGCACCGCAAACCCTTTGTTGATGCCATTTTCAGGGGAAAAACCACAAGCCTTCTTCTGCAGCCACTTTTTTAAATTTTTTTGAAAAAAACGAAATTTTCACTGTATTTTGGCCAATTTCTTGGCCTCCTTCAAGGGAACCCACAAAGTCTGGGTACCTCTAGAATCCCTAGGATGTTGGAAAAAAAAGGACGCAAATTTGGCTTGGTTAGCTTATGTGGACAAAAAGTTATGAGGGCCTAAGCGCGAACTGCCCCAAATAGGCAAAAAAAGGCCCGGCACAGGAGGGGGAAAAGGCCTGGCAGCGAAGGGGTTAATTATTGTGAAAGGTTTGATATTTTTTTGAAGCATCATTTAGTAAACTGTGTTAATGCATGTCAGTATTTCCAAAAAATATTCATAATGGAAAATCAGTGTACTCATTCTCAACAAGATTATAGGAAAACTAGTGTTAGTACGTTTGCACAGACTCAAAAGTATTCTAGCCCTGAAATTATTGCTTACTACTGCCTCCAGTCCCAGTATGTAGATATGCGAAAAGTGGCAAAAAAGGAAATTGCTATAGTAGGGCTTGAAATAGCTAGTATTCAAGACCTACCATAGTATTAGCCCTGGCATAATCAGAGAGACTATTAGCAGAGCTCTTACATAATGAGATTGCTGTTATACCGTATTTATCGGCGTATAACACGCACTTTTTCTCCTTGAAAATAGGGGGCAAATTATGCGTGCGTGTTATACGCCGATTTAAATTTAAGGTTTTTTTTCCATAAATTTCCTCTTAAAATGAGGTGCGTGTTATACGCCGGTAAATACGGTAATTTGTCACTGGACTACATGGCACCAAAGGGACAAGTAGGCTTCTTTACAAGACAAATACATTTATGAAGCAACCTGTCCATAGAGAAACAGTTATTTTATTAAATTCCACACTCTTGGGATATACAAGGAAATATATATTGTCTTTATAATAAAGATGTGAAAATCATCATAACATATAATGTGTCATATACCCTTTTTCAATCACATTGGGTATGATACAAGTTACTAATTGAGTCTTCATACTTTCAAAGCAAAAGTAAAAGTGCCGGTGAATGAGTCCCACATGACATTTATTTAGCTTTTTACTTTAGGGAACTTAATCAGCATTTCCCAGCAAGTTTGCCTTAGTTACAGCAGTAGATATGTTTGCTCAGTTTGAGGAATGAGGTCTCGAAGGCAAACTCAGACACCCTCAACTTGCCCCCACAAACTGGGTGGAGTTGGATTTAGCACAGTGAGTGCACTGAAGGAGAATGAAAGACATTTTCTTGAGCTTCAAGTGGATAGGGACTAAAGTCATTATTAAAGGTTCACGTGGCAGAAAACTGATGCGGACAGAGACATGAACGGGTAAGGAAGATTTAGGGTAGGTGTGATTTCAATGTGCCACTGCATAGGAAGAAGTTAGATAGTAAAGGTAGTACAGATCCACATGCCATCACTTTATCTTCACCTACAGGTTCAAACCCACTGGTTGGGCACTCGCCCTAATACTGAATTACTTCCTCACTCAACTAAGCAGATAACTCTCAACCATACAGAACACAGCAGGCAGCCTCTTCCTTCAACATCCCAACACGCACACAGACATCACCTCAAATACCTTCACTGACTCCCAATCCACAGATCTTTTCAATGTCCTAAAACACACATTCATAGTTGTGCAAAACATCTAGACTCTGCATAGGCAGCACCAGAGCAAGAAAAACAGACTTCTCCTAATTGGCTCTGAAGTGTGACCTGCCTCTACACAAATGCGGAGCCTCTCAAATTAGAACATTCCAAACATAGCTAAATACTTGGCTCTTTGAATAGGTTACTCCATGGATCACCACCGACTGGTCTTTCACTGGTGACAGGAAACTCTCTCGGGTGAACTATGCACCCAATGCTACACGTATCGGTAAAATGCTTGTCCTGCTTGCCATGTTCATTCTCGGGCACAACTTCCTAGATGTTCAGTTTGCTGTATAAGTACATTACAGTCATAGCACAGCATATAACAGTCGATGGGACATATGTTATGTTCTCACCAACTACCCTGTGTGCCAAAAACTATTCTTCATAGATTATGACGGTAGTCCTCAGCATATTTGCCTTAGTTTCAAAGGTAAATATGCACTCAGATTGCGGAACAGCTCCTGGGGGGCGTACTCGGACACCCCAAACTTGCAAAAACAAACTGGAAGGAGTTTGATTTACCACACGGAGCACGCTAAAGGTGTATTTAAGACACTTCTTCCTAAGCCTTACGTGCCTGTCATGGGAGCTATTAGGAAAGGTTCACTAGGCATGTGTGGTGACATGTTCAGAAAGAAAGAGGCAGTTACATGACAGATGGTAAAATGTAGTCAAACTTTTTTTCATTTGTGAAGGTTGTGGATGCATCAACTGTCAACATGTCTGGGAATAAATGACGTTCCGTCCTGTTGAGCATAAATGTGATGGGCCCTTGCCTGGCGGTGGTATGTTAATGTGAGTTCACTGATCTGTTGGATTGTGCCCATGGCCGGCGGTATGAAAGTATTGTGCTTGGTGGCGCCTAGATGTGCCTTAACAGTTCATGTTTAGAAGTCTTGGTTTCAAAATTCAGCTACTTTGATAAGTATTAGAGCTTGAAGCTAGCGTTGCTGGAGGTGCTAAAACCAAACAGTTTAAGTGGATGGTTAACTTTAAAAAATGTGTACCAGATTTATATCTATGCTTCGGAGTATCCTTACCGCCAATGTCAACGAAGTATCCCTACCATGAAGGTAATGGTCTGGCCGGACAGATATATATGTGGACGGATCAGTTGGTGTAACCATGGGGAAGAATACTCAGACTGGGGCATTGTTGTATTCCTCCCTGTCCCGACTAAGCAAGGGCCATCTACAGCCGACTTCTGCATCCGTCCATCTAATTTAGATGTGCAGACTTGTAAGTCAGTTTTCATTGCCCGTCACCACCTGGAAAAACATGGTGGTAAAGGGTTTTGATAACTGTCTAATGCCCCTCTTGCCATGGAGATAGCTCCCACTGTAAGAGGGGCATTTTTTGAAGAAAATTTGACTTCAGGATTTTGCTTTTAAAAATTAAATACAAAAAAGTGATGGGTGGCTCAGTCAGGTTGACGGAGTAGTGGGTAAAATTTACAAAAGCAATGACGGGAACCGCCATTTCCATCATAGAAATGGGAGGAAAATGTGTTTTTTAGTCAAAGTTTGAAGTTTACAAGGGATTCTGGGTCAAAAAACCAGGTGAGAGCCAAGCAAGTTAGCCCACCCTGGATACCCTAGGTGTCTAGTTTTCAGAAATGAACAAGTCTGCTAGGTTTCCCCTAGGTGCCGGCTGAGCTAGGTCTAAAATCTACAGCTATCCTCTTTCCCAAAAGAAGAGTCAGTTTTGAGGGGACATTGCATTTTTGGACATTTACTGTTGTAGAACTATGCCTACCCGCACAAGTGAGGTACCATTTTTATATGGAGACTTGAGGGAATGCCGGGTGGTAGCAAATTTGTGCCCCCCCACCCCCAGATTTCAAAACTTTCCATCACAGAAATGTGAGAAAAAGTGTTTTTTTAAGTCAAAGATGGACGTTTCAAGGAATTCTGAATTTAAAAAAAATATATATATTTAAAAAAACCTGGTGAGAGCCACGCAAGTCACCCCACCCTGCATAATCATAAATGTCTAGTTTTCACAAATGCAGAAGTTTGCTAAGTTTCCCTGGGTGCTGGCTGAGTAATAGTCCAAAATCGAGCTGCTACCCACATTGGGAAAAAAGGGTCAGTTTTCAGAGGAAAAATGCATTGTGTTCATGTTGTGTTTTGACCCATTTCCTGTCGCGGACAACAAGCCTACCCACAGAAGTGATGTACCACTTTTATTGGAAGATTTGTAGGAGCATAGAATAGTAGAACATTTTTCATTACCAATTGGATTTCGCTGCACTTCCTTTCAAATTTAAGCCAATGTATAAGAAAGGAGACATTTTGAAAAATAGCCTCTAAAACATACACTGGAATGGGTGCCCACAAATTAAGAGATGTGCAAATAATCACTGCTGCTAAACTCCGTATCTTGTGCCCATTTCAGAAGTACATAGGTTTCCTTGACAGCCATTTTTCACCTTACCTATTTCTCTATATGAATTGGTCTATACTCCATACTCAATAAAAAAAAATAAAAAAAAACACTGTATGTGTGGCTCAGTTGTTGGCTCTGGGTACCTTGAGTTCTTCGAGAACCTAAAAACCCTACATCTCCTAGCAACCAGAAGGGCCTAGCGGATGTAATGGTATACTGTTTTAGTAATTTGGCTATTGTGACAGTAAGTTGCACATTAAAATGTAGTCACAAACAGCTTTTTTTCCCTACTCATTTTCAATATTTCAACAGTTATTTACCTTGGGAAAAACTTGAGGGATCTACACACATGACAGCTTGCTGAATTCGAAATTGTGTCTAGTTTTCAGAAATCTATAGCTCTCCTCAATAACCCATGGGTTTCACACTGGTTTCCACCACAATATACAAGTAGGATGAGAGCACAAAAATAGTAAAATGGGTTAACATTTTTAAGAATGTCAAAACTGTGGTACAAAATTAGGTTGTTTGATTTAGCTCTGCATGTTCCTGAAAGCTGGGAGGATGGTGACTCGTACAGCAAACCATTTGTTGATACCATTTTTAGGGGAAAAAAGACACTTATCTGGAGCCCTTATTCCTATTTTGGTAAAAAAAAAAAATAAAAAAAAAAATGCTGCTTTTATTTGCCTATTTTATCGGTTCTCTCCAGGGGAATCCACAAACTCAGGGTACCGTTAGAATCCCCAGGATGTGGAAAGAGAACGCAAATTTGGTGTGCATATCTTATGTGGAAAAAAAAAGTTATGGACACCCTAAGAGCAAACTACCCCAAATAGCCAAAAAGGGCTTCACACTGGTGAGGAAAAGACCCAGCAGCTAAAGCATTAGCATTAGTTATTAGGAACAGTTATCAATGGGACTGTGGAGTGAAATACCCTTTTTGCCTCCTTTGCAGGGTGCCACTGGAACTAGCTAATCTGTGGGTTTGATGTTTCTTTCTCCACATCACAACAGAGATGACTATAAACGCATGTGTGCATAATAGTGTATTACAAATAGTGAAAATAAAATGATAAATGTGAATCTTCAACTACATTTAGTCAACGAATAACATTAAGATTAAACTTTCGCAAAAGTAGTCTTCCGAACCAGATATAAAATGATGAACCAATCTTTAAACTTGCGAACATGATTACATATGCTGAGCCTAATTCTCATAGTTCTCTTTTGTAAGCGGTTTTCATGCTAACAACCTAGGTGGCAACAAAAGCCAATGCAGATAGATTTGTGTTCATCATAAAGTAATCTAACAAATGCATGTGTATGATAAAACCTTGTGCGTTTAGATTACTTGCTTTTACATTCATATGACAAGACTGCCATGAAGATTATTTTATACTAAAAGCAATTCTGACCACACAGCACATTTAAACAAAACATTTTCATTACAGAGCTTTTCGCTTTTTCCGTATAATCCACAACACAAACAATAGGTTTTGCGCTTTAGCAGTTCAGTCACCCTTTTGGCTACAGTATTTTCATTAACTAATATTTGGAAATGCATATCTACAGCTACAGTAACTATTACGCCTCCGATACCTGTGGGGATGGCAACAAAGGTTTACATAACATCAATAATTCGGCTCTTTCCACTGTAAACCACTCTTTTTGATTTAACCCTTCTAACCTTGTAGAGCACACCGATTTCATTTCAGTATCTTTTCATCAGACAAAATCCAAGAACAATCATTTATTTTTGTTACTACTTGCATTTTCCCCCTACTATGTTTTACTGCACGGATGAGTGCTTTGCATTATATTTGTCAACTGCTCACACCAAGTTGTTAATAGTGTTACTCATGTTAATCTTATTGTTCTAGTTCCATGGCTGTTGGTTTGTGAGGAGTCAAAACTTCGGCCAGGCACAGTTGTGCAGTGCCAATTAATGTCGAGCAACAGAGAAAAATAGTGGTGTGGTTCCGGACATCGGTAAGGGTTAGCAAGAGGTGGTAGCTGTCACCTCTGAACTCAGGATTCAGGAACAGGTAGCAACAAAGCAAACAGGGCTCTCAGCATGCTGTTTTGTTCTACTACTTGGGCTTCAACCCACAGCAACTGACAGGAGGCATTTGAGGGGCAAAGCGTTTAAAAAACGATTTGGGGCCGCCAATGGTGACAATGACCTCAGGTGAAATAATTAAGTTGATATCAGGAAGGTGGACGGAACCCCCAGCTCTGGGATGGATAATATATCTCTCGCAGACTTTGCCATGCTGTCTTTAACGTTGGGACACCTCCGATGTACCTGGCTACTGTTGAACTGTTTTCCCTTTTTACTTAGGTTTACTAGGGGGGTGAATGATGTACCATAAATTGGGGAAGCGGCTATCTAGGTATCGGCGGTGCAGGACGGTGGGCGTGTGGTTGGGGGGGGGGGGGGGGGAAGAGGAGTGATAATGTTTCTAGTTTGGTCTGGGGAACCGGACTCAGGGGAGGTCGCCGAGCACATGGAACAGATAAGTTCGGACAGTAGAGGAACCTATACATTATTACTAATAGTATAACAGTAATATCATGGAATGTAAACAGGCTGGGTCACAAAATTAAGCGAAGTTTGGTAAATAAAGTCCTATCAAGCTACAGACCTCGTGTTTCTTCAGGAAAGATGTGTGGCATGAATGCACCGGTATTGAATTGAGGGAAATACAAAGTGTTGGGCCATGCTGGTTATACTAGAGGATCTAGGAGAGTGGCTATTTTAGTATGGAAATCTTTCTTTTGAATTGACTAGAATAGGGAGAGATACTTTAGGCCATTATATAGTAATGGTGGGCTGCTAAGAGGGAGAACAGATAGCGCCTAAAAGTAAATGTTCCACCAGGTCTTCAAACTGATGTGTTACAAGTGTAAAGTAGGGTAGTGACGGAGATTCCACAGGCCCTGACAATAATAGGGGAAGATTTTAACATGTTAGTGGATCTTTTGTAGAAAGGACTTACAGAAATCAAGTACGAATATCTCATGAGGGCAAACTTAGCAGATTCACTAGGGCTTTGGTGATGGTGGCTGTGTGGCGCTTCCTACACTTTCAAGATAAGGCTTACTTTTATTATTCGGGGACTCACAACACACATTCCTGTATTGACTATGTTTACACCCACACCGCACTCCACAGTTGTACAGACACATAATTTAATGAACAGGGTATCTCGGATCTCCTTACCCTTGAAATCAGAATATAGGCTTACAATGTGAGACAGCTGGGTGACTGGCAGATGGCGGCATGATGTATAACCTCGCCGGAGGACGTAAAGAAGTTAGCTAAAGTCACAGGTTACTACTTTGAAGCCAAAAGGGAGATGGCCACGGAAGAGACTGTTATGGGAGGCATATAAAATGACCATAAGATGGAAGATATTTGCTGAGCAGTGGCAGATGAAAGGAGATGACACAAAGAATGTAATCATTTGGAAAAGGAGATAAAATGATTATTCACAAACTGATGACATAACTCTACAGTTAGAACAGAGAAGAGCAGAATATAATGTGGTAGTAACAAACAAGGATAAATAATTATATCAAGCAAGACAACAGAGAATATACGAAGGGGGAGACAAAGTGGGGAAACAGCTTGTATGGCTGCCAACTTGGGAGGAAGGGAGATCACACATGACCGCGAGGACAGACCTTTGAGGGAACAAGGTACAAACTAGTGAACTTATAGGAGATGCTGCGAAAGGTTATTTTGAGGAGTTTTATATGGGACCTCATAGCTACAGAGTACAGGACTTTTTGAAAGAGATTGTCCATGCAGAACATTTAACAGGATGGAAGCATTAGAACAAGAGGCAGACTTAACAGAAAAAGAGGTTAGGACAGTGCTTGCACAATTGCAATCTGGGAAAACCGCAGGTCCTAATGGGTTACCGGTGGAAGTCTTTCATCATATGGCTGCGAAGGCAGTACCTCCACTACACAAGATGTATATTAAGGCTTATGAAAAAAGGGAACTGCCTGGGGATCTACAGATGGCGACGGTGGTTCCCATCCTCAAGCCAAGGAAACTGGCAGACAGAGGGGACTCATATACACCCACATCATTGCTGACTGTAGATGCTAAGATATTGGCAAAGGCACTGACGTACAGACTGAGGGGAATAATACTAGATCTGACACAACCAGATCATAACGGCTTTATGTCACATCGATCTACATGGTTTAGTTTTAAAAGATTACATAATAATATAGCGTCATGGTTACAGGTACTGTTGGCAGTGGCCTCCCTAGACACTCAAAGCATTTGAATCAGTGGAGTGGCCCTGTATGTTTATAGTACTAGCAAAAATGGGCTTTGGCCCAAAATTTCTAAAATGGATCCATTTACTATAAGCCACCTCAAGCAAGAGTAAAGGTGAAAGACGTTCTAACAAACATATTCCCGATAGAGAGAGTAAAAGGCCAGGGATGTCCTCTGTCGCCGTTGTTATTTGCATTAACAACAGAACCACTAGCAGAGTGGGTGAGACGAGGTGTACAAATTGAAGGTTGGAGGTGGCATTCATCAGTGGAAGAGCACATAGCATTGAACGCTGATGACGTGTTACTATATTTGTCAGACCCAGACAAACCCGTAGATAGAATTAGGAAAATATCTGAGCTCTTCAAGGAATACTCCTAACATCATATTAACTGGGATAAATCCTTGATTTTCCCACTAGGTACCCGAGAAGCAACGGAAGCTCTCCTGCCGTTGCTGCAGATTAAAAAGACACATTTCACATATCTGGGACTTTGGATATCCAGGTCTGCCACCATACACTGTAACGATAATATTGCAGCCTTGTTATGGAACCTAGAAAAGAATTACAACACTGGGAAGGCCTGCCTCTTTCCCTGTTGGGAAAGGCCGTAGTATTTAAAATGGTGGCACTTTCCAGGCTCATTTACATATTACAAAATATCCCTTATACGATACCTAAACAATTTTTCCATGAGGCAGATACACTTCTGCGGACTCTGCTCTGGCAAGGTGGCACCCCAAGAATAGAGCTTGCTAACTTATAGCGCTCCACATATGAAGAAAGGATAGCCCCTCCTAATGTAAAACAATATTATTAATGAGGATAGTTATCCATAATTAATGGTTGGGTCTTTGCACCACTGACACAACCAATGGATGGAGGAAGTATACTTTTTGTTTGTTTTTCACTAAGTACATTGTCACATTGGGTGTATGTTCCTAATATTGGTTATGTCTTAAGGCAATTGAGCGCCTTAAGGAATTATTACACTTTAAGTAGGGTTTGTTTCCACACTTTTAAAGTTCAACATTATTTTGTTGAGTTTTTAATTGTATTTAGTTTAGTAAGAAAGATGACTAGTGATATGATTTTAATCTGTGGATATTTTTTATTTAAATAAATATTTGAAATCTTGATTTGACAAAGATTATCAATGCACTATAGATCTTATATATTTTACTAATGACAATAACTGCTCATTCTAAGGATGAACTTTTTATTGATTTGAGATTACTGTATTTATATTTTTGGCTTATAAATTAGATTGTAAAATTAAACAAAGTTTTTTCTTTCGATTCAATTTTTGTGTTTATCTGTTTCATATATCTTTGATACTGAGATTGATTATATTAACGCATATTCCTGGACCATTATTCATGACATGTCTGGTTATAATTGAGAGTGGTCAACAACTTTCTGTATATATTAGTCCTAGCAGAGTTGCTCTGGCTAAAACACACATCAGGGCAAGAGGTGTGTTGTGGTATTTTGAGGACCATTGTTATATCAATTTTGATATATATAGCAAGATGTGCAGCAGTTTTACCTTTGTTGCAGTTTACGAAGTTTAGAATGAATTACTGGTAGTTTGCACTCTCAGAGTTGATAAGACAGTATTTATATTTTGGATTTTGATCCTATATTTGGGTTAAGGGATGGCGTCTTTCAATAATAAGGACAGTTTGTTTTTTTCCAAGCAGCTATTCAGAAAGGAGACTTATCAGAGCCTCCTGGATGGACAGGGTCCCAAACAATGTTCCCTTTAAGGTGCGCGCACAGTATCTTTTCCCACCGCGCGCACACGTTTGTAAAGCGCGCAGGTCACGGAGTTTAAGTAGCTGTGTCTGGCTGGAGGGCACTGGGCTGCATTCAGGGCAATAATTGATACAATGTTAATTTTGTCACTGAGGGCATTGTGTTCTCTCCAGTGCGTAATCTGTAAAAACAAAAAAAACAAAAACTTGCTGGTGCCCAAAGCCCTCTTCTTAAACATGTTGCTACTGCAAGTAAAAGTACAAACACAGAATACTAAGGCAGTAATACTGAAGCCATCTCGGGCCTCTTCAATCCATTTAAAGCCAGTCCCTGGCCCTTCAGCTCACTCTTCCAGCTTTCTGTTTTCTCCCATTGTGACGCTTTTTTGTTTTTCTTTTCCTCAGTCTTTCCCATGTGTGTGTTTTACTCGCAGTAAATGCTTGAGTGAGAAAAATAAGCATCAGCCCTCAATAACAGTAAACAACAAGTAAAACGTTTCTTTAAATAAAATAGGTGCCGGTGCCCAAACAGCTGCTGCAATTAAAAGTGCTAACACGGAATACTAAGGCAGTATAATACTGAAGCCATCTCGGGCCTCTTCAATCCATTTAAACCAGTCCCTAGCCCTTCAGCTCACTTTTGCAGCTTTTTGCTTTCTCCCATTGTGATGCTTTTTTGTTTTTCTCTTCTCTTCCTCAGTCTTTCCCTTATGTGTCTTTTACTCGCAGTAAATGCTTGAGCCACATGAAGACGCGCATTGGAAGGCTGTTCTTGTCACCTTTCTGTTGCTTGCTGCGCGTGCATGCGCTAGCGCCTGCGTCTTGCTCGGGAGACTGTTGTGTAAAGTAAAGGGCTTGGAGCCTGCCTGTCACTTACAATTTGTTTGCCTGCGTGGAACTCTTCTCTACAGTCTTGTAATTCGTCACTGGAAGCCAACCACCATTTCCGGTCCTCTGTGTGGAGCAAGTACCAAGCACTGATTGATTCAACTTAATCTGTGCCCCTCTGCTGCTCCTGACGTGAATGAGATACTATTTTCTTCTTTTTAACTTCATATGCCCTGCCTTTTTTGCTTTAGTGGTAAAAAAAAAAAAAAAAAAAAAAAAAAAAAAAGCTATAAAGAGGCAAATGCCAATGATCTTGGTAGTTATGCGCTGCGCTTGCGTGAATGGTCAATTTCTTGGCGCACGTATCCTTGGCTGCAGCGCACAAAGACCTTACACTGGAAAAAAGTTAGAGAAACATTGGTCCCAAACAGTCAGAAGGAATAAAAAGAAAATATAAGCATCTGGAGAAGCTCAGGAAACAAAAACTAACCTGCTTGTGGGATGAGACAATACTCACAAAGTATACTGCGGACAAAAAGGCTCCTGGGGGGCGTAGAGTAATAAACTTTCAATTATTTGATGATCTATCTCCTAAACACATGACAGAGTGGGAACAACTACTTTTCGAAGCCTCCAGGGGTATGATGTGTATTCTGATAGAACATGCTGAAGAAAAAAAGACTAAGTTTATTGAAGGAGGTTTAGGACTTGGAAATGGAAACCCAGGCACTGAATGCACCCTAGGTGAAGGATAAGAATGACAAGATACTGAAGGAGGTCCTAGACACACATCAGGCTTATATTAAAAACAGAAAACTGGCTCAGATTTGCAGAGACAATGATTATAAAAGTGGGCAGCTTTAAACTTTTGCTAAGAAATTTGATGGTATCTCCCCTAAAGTTCTTGATAGTAAAGTGATGGGCAAAGAAAATGCATCAGAAAGTGAATCTGAGCTCTCTGATGTATCTAGAACATGAGATAATGAGGAAAGTACATGCAATATTGCAAGCACTAGGTCTAGAACAGAAAATACTCCATTCTTCCCGGTTTTGTACAAGAGGCAAAATGATTCAAACTAGGAAACAAAAAGAATGTCACCCAATAGACCACTCCAAAACCTCAGAGAGATGCATGGGGGGAAAGAAGGAATAGAGGTAATGGAGGCTATTGCGAATGCAGACGAGAGCTAAGGCCAAGAACCAGAACAACTAAGTTGGTTGTCAGTTCAAAAAGGGAGTCCTAAAAGTAACATCATATCTGGTGGTAATATAGCCACTGTTAACTTGTTGAACCATGTCATGACAAAAGATGAAATAAATGTATTGAGCAAAGGTCTGGGTGTCTGTCTATCCAATCGCTGTGATACAACACAAATACATATTGATTTATGTAGGGTTTTAAGACAATTGAAACGTAGGAAGTTTTTCTTAGAGAAAAAAAAAACACGGAGGTCTAATGATATCAATACACCTATCAGTAAATATACGATTGAGGATGTACAGAATATTCAAACGATGCTATATTTGGATGACGATAACACTGCACAATATGAGAATATACAGATACTAAACGATCTATGAATATGTCAGGATGTCACTTTGGAAAGTGGGTTCAACCCCAAGTCTACATTTACACGTTGTCAGCCGGAAGATAATGTGACTGGTGTGTTTGGTAAATTGCGAACAAGAGATTTCTATGAATTTGAAGGCAAGTTAAGTGCAAGAAGGATACAGCATACTCACATCTTGACTCAATAAGAACAATTAGCAATTAAACATCTTAGTAGTAACAAGTCCCTTGTCATTAAAGAAGCTGACAAGAGGTAATATGGTTTTGTTAGGCAAACAAAACTATGCGGATGAAATTTATCGTCAACTAGCTGATAACACGGCATATGTGAAATTAAAGGCCATCCTACGGGTAATATCACCACACAATTTAGCGCACAACTACATAAGTGGCAAGAGTCATGCCTGAACACAGATCTGAATATATATAATATCTTGAATTCTCATCCTACAATACCATGCATGTATGTCTTAGCGAAGATTTCAAGCACCAGGTCACCAGATCATATCGGGAATTGGTCCTTCAACTGAAAGGTTGTCAGAATATGTAGACATGTTTCAAAAGCCACTGGTTAGGAATTTGCCCACCTTTCCGGAGGACACTAAATTGTCTTGAATAAACTGGGAGATTTACAGTGGTCATCAGACATGACATGGGCGACTTTAAATGTCATGCCATTGTATACTTGCATTCCCAAAACACGGGGCCTAGAAGAAGTCAGATATTTCTTGTCCAAGAGGTCAACCTAATTTATGGAACACACTTACATGCTTATCGCCATGATGGATTTCATCTTAGATAATAATGTATTTGTCCATGAGGGACAATGGTATTGACATCCCCATGAAGTAGCTATGAGTTCTTGTTTCTCTTCCTCATACACTAACCTTTACATGGGATATTTTGATCTTTGTCATTTATGGCCCTCACTTAACAGAACATGTGTTTTTTTTGGGTAGATATACTGACGACGTCCTACTCGCCGGACAGGGTAATAAACACTACTGATGGACTTGGGTAATTACCTTAACGAAAACAACTTCAACATACGGGTGACACTAAAATTTAATAAACTATGTATCCAATTCTTAGATATTGAAATTTCTAGTAACAAAAATGAAATACAAACTAGATGTTATCACACACCTGCAGCTCTTTGTTACAAGTTACCAGTGCCCATCCAGCGTGTCAGATTACATAAGTCCCGTATGGGGAAATGTCTAAGATTAAGAGAAACTGTAATAACCCTAAAACTATGTAAGATAGATCTGGATCGCCTTTCGGAGAGATTCGTACTAAGGGATTATTCTAGAGAAATTGTAAAAGAGGCAAGAGAAAAGATCAATAGGGTTTTACAATCCCCTCTCCTAAAGAAGCATAATAACAAACATAAGCAAGGAGGTCAATCTAACATCTTCTTATGCACACCATATAGTAGTGATAGAAATGCCTTATAGAGGATACCACATAAACATTGGCATATACTAGGTACGAATGCTACACTTTCACAGATTGTCCCAATGAAACCAAAAATGATTCACAAGAGGAAAAACCATTGGGGTCCTGTTTTATTAGTATTTTGGCACCTATCACTGAAACTGCAAGAACTTGGTTAGTAGATACCCAATGGGGATTCTACAAGTGTGGCAATTGGAACATGTGTAGATTAGCAATGCATAGGACAGACAGTTTCAGCTTCATTAAAAGCAAATCATTTTCAATAGATTCTTAATAATTGTAATATGAAATACGTAGTGCATGTACAGATGTGTTTGTGGGTTGTACAAATCGAGCCCTGAAAGAACGTATACAGGAACATATGAGGTCAATGTGAAATGACAATCAGACTTCCCCTACTGGTCAGACATATGAATGAGGCACAATCAAAATCTGAATTTCCTACTGTAAAAATCTCGGCAGATTTAAGGCGTAATGAAGCCCAATGGCTAATGAGATTAAGAGCTACAGCTAAGGGTATAAATCAGGTTAGTGAATTATACCACTTTCTGTGACAGGTAGGTACATACCACATCTGTATGTAGTCTTTAATACACAGATATCCTCTTATACCATGAGATGGTGAAATTGTTGCATATCTTGGTGAAAAGTAGAAAGATTTCTTGGAGAGATAACTGGATCCACAATGTAAATTATCACATTATATTTATTTTGTTTACGTGGATTGCAGCAACGGTCAAGTTTGTATTGTAATTTGGACAACTAATCAAGATAAATATGGTAATTTTATGATAAAAGGAGAAAATATTTCTTAATTTTTTTTTTCTATTCAGGTGGAACAAGGGTCATAATGACGGTTACCAGTGTTATTATGGCGCTGGTTTACCTCTGTCGTTAACATAAGAATAAGACTCTTCAATCTATTACCTCCGTACAAATGAATGATACCTTCTTATCATGTGGGAGACCACCATGCATGAATACTGTATTGGTTATTGTCTCTTTTTCCTTGTTATCCTGGTTTGATTCCATGTTTTGTTTATTTTTATAGCTGTTGCTTTAAAAATATTTTTTTTTTTTATAGGTACCGCTGTTTGGTTGACAATTCATTCTAGAGACATCGGTTTTTGATTTACATATATCTTGATTGTAAGAATATTAATAGGTAAACTCTTGGGAAAAAAAATAACTTATTACAACTAGCCATCTCATGGTCCACAACAGTAATTGATAAGTCATTAAACAGGTTTCCTTTTTTTGGTGCCTTCTGGATACAAGGAGGATCAGGTTCGGTTAGGTCTTACCTTTATGATGTGGCGCCGTCTGTGCGAGGTCTGCGTGCTGAGAAACTTCCAAATCATGGGTACTTAAAGGTTCACCAACATAGTGTCTGCAATATAACATTGTAGGCCAGGGTACGTACCGGCTTTGCAGGTAAAGCTGGTGCGATCATCTAGATCAATGGGTGTTGGACTTTTTTCCTTACGCAAAGTCATCCCCAGTCTTTTTGCCTCCTTCCTCCTATTTTTTCTGACCTCTTGCTGTTGGCTGTAGGACTCTGAGCACTTTTATCACTGATGACCAGTGCTAAAGTGCAGGTGCTCTCCCATCTAAATTTGGTATGTTTGGCTTATACCTCATTGGCGTATTTAATTTACTTGTAAGTCCCTTGTACAGTGGTATCTCTATACCCAGAGCCTGTAAATTAAATACTACTAGTGGGCCTGCAGCGCTGCTTGCGCCACCCACTGAAGTAGACTTTCAAACCTGTCTCAGGCCTGCTAGCGCAGGGCCTGTGTGCACAGTTTTCTGCCACAGGGACCAGGCATCTAAATTTACTTTCCAGGCCCAGAGCTCTCCGTTTACTACATGTAAGTCACCCATAAGGTAGGCCCTAGCTAGCCCTATGGGCAGGGTGCCAGGTATGTAGAAGGCAGGACATGTGCCAAGGTTGCGTGGCCTGTCCTGGTAGTGACAAACAGCCTAACATGGTGTCTCACTGGTGTGAGTGCTGCCTTCTCATAGGATTGCATTAGAAATGCCCTGCTTTATGTGTAAGGGGTATTGTCTGATTTATGAGGGGTATCGTAGGCGTGTTTGGTATGGTTGAGATGGTGATAATAATTGCTGCTTACTGGTGTAGGTGTATTTTTTATTACTAGTACAGAAATGCCACTTCTAGAAAGTGCACATTTATCTATGCTTATAAGAAGATTTGTTACTTACCTGTAACTGCAGTTCTCCAGTATTGGTATCTTTCATAGATTCACATGCTTGAATCATCCCCGTCGTCGAGGTGGGAGCCTCACGGTAAACTTAAATACATAAAGCAGTAAGTCAGTAAAAGTAAAACCAGTAGGCCCTAGTAGGCCTCCTAGGGTATTTTACAGTCTATCCACCTTGTTTTGTGAAAAAGACCCAAACTTCAGTATCAACCAATCAGGATTCAGCCCCTCCCAAACACTCCCAACAGAGGCTGAATTCCCTCAGATTTTCTAGTAGGAGTGTGAAGTTTAATATCTGTATAATAGGGGAGCCTCTGAGGGGAGGAGGGTGGGTCGCATGTGAATCTATGAAAGATACCAATACTGGAGAACTGCAGTTACAGGTAAGTAACTAATTTTCTTCTCCAGTATTGGAGCTTTCATAGATTCACATGCTTGAATCAGAATAACGAGCAGTAATGTTTTCTTAATTAGTGAATTACATTGACTGTAATTCTATCGTAATTTTATAAGTGATGTGATTCACCTTAGTTCAGCTTTAAAAATCCACGTACATATCAATATATCTATATCGATAAACATCCGAATAGAAGAGCAATAACAGGTGTGTGGCAGAAAATCCTGACACAATCTGTGTTATTATTATGAAGACTACGACAAATTAACGCAGTATAACAAAGTGAACAATCTGAAACACAAAATTAGAGTAAAACACACTGTAGCTATTAACAAGACTAAGAACCAATAACAAACATACCTCGAGTGTGGTGGTGGGATGTGTAAGAGGCTCACCTTAACGAAATAGATGCCTCAGCACTGCCTGTCCCACTGCTGTATCGACATTGTTAGTTTCCTCTAGACAGTAATGCCTCGTAAATGTGTGCTGGCTGGCCCATGTTGCTGCTCTACAGATGCTATGTAGTGGTACACCTGCAAAAAGTGCAGCTGAAGTGGCTACCGATCTTGTAGAGTGGGCTCTCACCTTGGTGTGGAGCGGTTTTCCTGCTTTTGAATGGCAAAATTGAATTGCGAGGCCAATCCATCTTGCTATAGTCTGTTTGGACACCGCGTGCCCCTTTTTTGTTCCGCCGAATGCTATAAATAATTGATCCGACTGGCGGATGGCTTGAGTTTTCTGTAGATAAAACTTTAAACATCTTTTGATATCAAGAGAATGTAATGTTTTTTCCGCTACTGTTTGCGGATTTGGAAAAAAGGTTTTTAAGATGACTGGTTCATTTAAGTGAAACGTTGAAGGAACTTTCGGGATGAATTTAGGATTTGTTCTCAGGATGACACCTGAGTTTGTGAATTGGAGGAAAGGCTGTTTGACAGTGAAAGCCTGAATGTCACTGACTCTTTTTGCTGAAGTAAGAGCTAGCAGTAACGCTGTTTTCCATGAGATGAATTTTAGGTCAGCTTTGTGGATCGGCTCAAAAGGAGCTTTCATGAGCTGCATCAACACAACATTCAAGGACCATAGTGGTGGAGGCTTTCTAACTGGCGGGAAGACCCGAAAAAGGCCCCTTATAAATTGTTTGACAATTCTTGTGGAGCACAATGAGAGTCTTTCTGGTGATCTGCGGTATCTGGAGATTGCTGCCAGATGTACCCGAATGGAAGAATATGCGAGTCCTGATTTTGCCAGGAGCAGGAGATATGGAAGTATCTGTTCTGGAGTAGAGGACAGAGGATGTATATCTTCTGCTGCACACCATATACAAAAACGTTTCCATTTAAGTTTATAGGTTTTGTTGGTAGTGTCAGCTCTAGCTTTTGCTAAGATGTCTCTACACTCCGGGGAAATGTTGAGATTCAAGTATTCATTGTATTCAGGAGCCAAGCCGACAAATGAAGAGACAACGGATCTGGGTGTCTGACTTGTCCCTGGTGCATCGTTAAAAGAGTCGGACTCTGTCAGAGTCGTAGATGTGGTCGTTCGGAGAGCATGAGGAGCTCCGTATACCAGACTTGTCTGGGCCATCTGGGAGCTATGAGCAGAAGGTGACACCCCTCCGCCTTCAGTTTGTTGATGCCTCTCGGAATGAGTGGGATCGGAGGAAAAGCGTAGGCATAAACTCCGGACCATCTCATCGAAAACGCATTCCCCCACAAATCTTTTTGGGGAAGCCAACTTGCGTAGAACTGGCATTTCTTGTTCTCGAGAGTGGCAAATAGGTCTAAGTTCGGTTTGCCCCATAATAGAAAAAGGCCGTTGAGAGTTTTCTGGTCTATCTCCCACTCGTGATAAGGAATCACGGTCCTGCTCAGGGTGTCTGCTAGAACATTGGTTTGTCCTGGCACATGCTCCGCTTTGAGTGAAATATTGTGCTTGATGGCCCATGTCCAAATTTGTTGGCCTAGCTGCGAGAGTTGTAGGGATCTTGTGCCTCCTTGCTTGTTTAGATAAAACATGCTGGTTGTGTTGTCCGTCCTGATTAAGACGCTTGAACTTTGTATCTTTGGTAAGAAAGCTTTTAGAGCTAAGTGTATTGCCTTGAGTTCTAGATAATTGATGTGGAGCTGACCCTCTTTCTGATTCCAGATTCCGCTGATTTGCAGGTCCTGGCAGTGTGCACCCCATCCTTCGAGAGAGGCATCCGTTGTTACTATGTAACTTGGTGTTTGAAGAAGAAAAGACAGTCCGTTTGACACATTGGTTAGAGTCGCCCACCACCTCATGGTGTTCTTCATTAGAGGCGTTATGCGAATCTTGTCTTCGAAGGAACCATTGACCTGGGTCCATTGTATGTCTAATTGCTCTTGCAGGGGTCGCATATGGAGCCTGCAATCTGGGACTAGCGGAATGCATGATGATATCATTCCGAGCAATGATTTGTAGATGCGGACTGAAAAACTTTTTTCTGGATAGCCTGTCTGCCAAGGAGGTTAACTTTTGTTTCCTCTCGTGAGATGGGTACGCTTTGCTGCGGACTGTGTCCAGAATTGCTCCCAAGAAACTCAATTCCTGTTTGGGGTAGAGCTGAGATTTCTGGTAGTTGACTACAAACCCCAGGTTGTGTAACAATTGAAGGCAATAGGAGATATGATTTGTTACTTGCGATTTTGAGGGTGCCTTTATAAGCCAGTCGTCCAGGTAAGGAAAGACCTGGATACCTGACTGGCGGAGATGTGCTGCTACCGGAGCTAACATTTTTGTGAAGATTCTGGGGGCTGATTTGAGACCGAATGGTAGAACCTGGAATTGAAGGTGCATACTTCCTACTCTGAACCTTAGGAATTTGCGATGGTTGCGATATATGGGGATATGAAAATAGGCATCCTGGAGGTCTAGGGATGCCATCCGATCTCCGGTGTTTAACAGGCGCAGGACATCCTGCAATGTTACCATCCTGAACGATTGCTTCTTTAGAAACTTGTTTAGTGCTCTCAAGTCCAGGATGGGGCGCCAGTCTCCTGAGGGTTTCTTTAGAAGGTAAAAACAGGAGTAGAATCCTCTGTTCTTTTGAGATAAAGGGACTGGTTCTACTGCTCCTTTTCTTGGCATTATTCTTACTTCCCTGAGGAGTTGGTTCAACCTCGGAGGCGGTGGGCCCGATGGAGGAACAATCGGTGGTGTTTGTGTGAATTCCAGAGTATGACCTCTGGCCACTACATCGAGAACCCATCTGTCCGATGTTATAGCCTTCCACTTGGGGAAATAGGAAGTGATGCGACCTCCGACCCTCGATGTTGGTTGGTGGGGAAGCGTTGAGATGATCAGCGGGTCATGGCTTCCTGCCTGTATCTCTTCCTCGGGCAGCTCCTCTTCCTCTAGCTGGATGTTAGTAAGCTGCGGCCGGTGGTAATCGATAATGCTGCTGTTGCTGATGGTACTGATGTCGTGATCCTGTGGAGGAAGATGGATATTGTGACCTGTATTGTTGGTATCCACCTCTACCCCTTGCTCCACGAAAAGGTTGTTTTTTATATTGCAGGGTACCTAGGGATTTTGCTGTATCGGTATCCGTCTTGATAGCCTGCAACATGTCGTCGACATGTTTGCCAAACAAACTCTCTCCATCAAAAGGCATGTCGAGAACACGAGTCTGGACTTCTGGTCTGAATGAAGTAGCTTTAAGCCATCCTTGTCTGCGCAGGACTGCTGCGCCAGGTAATTGTCTAAAGCCAGTGAGAGAAATGTCTATTGCGCTGTCTATTATCTCTGCGGAGACCCTTTCTCCCTCCTGCAAGACCTTTTTTTGCTTCCACCTTGACGTCTTCTGGCAGTAAATCTAAAAAGGTAGACATGTCTGCCCACATCTGGCGATCGTACCTTCCCAGGATGGCGAGGGAATTAGCCGCCTTAACCGTGACTGCAGCAACAGAGGAGAATTTCTTGCCGATATTGTCTAGTCTCCTTCCTTCTTTGTCTGGGGGAGACGCAATAGGTGTGGAGGGGTTTTTGGAACGTCGGTGAGCCGCCTGTGATATAACAGAGTCAGGTTTCGGCTGTGAGACTAGACAAGCCGGAGAATCATCTGGGGCCTTGTATTTTTTCTCTTGTCTTGGCATTTGTGAAGGCACTGTTGCCGGGTTTTTCATTGCCTTCAAACCCTCCTGCCATAAGAAATCTACAATGGGTATGGCTCTTACAGATCTATTTGATGGCTCTTTAAAGTCGTACAAAAAACATTCGGTTTCATGAGAAACAATTGCAAGGCCAAAACGTTTCGCCGCTCTCTCTTAAATTATGGAAACCTCCTATGTCCTCTGGAGGAGAATCTACTGGACCTGCTGGCGGTGGAGATGGTGTGGGAACGAGATAATCATCCCATTCACTAGCCACCGAATCTCTTAGCTCACCCTCTTCCCTTTCGTCGTCTGACTAGTTACAGGTATACTAGCCTGTGGCGTTTCGGAAAGATTAGTAGTCTGAGCTTGCCGAGGTGTCTGGTAGCTCTGAGGTCTAGGTGGCGTGGACTGAGTTGATGGTGGAAATCTTTTATAGTAGTCCTCCAACATATATTGTAGATCTGTCACTAATGTGCTAGGCATAGCAAGGGGCAATGGTTGTTCTGTCTGTGGATAAGATGTTGAGGCATAACTAGGCTGGTAATGTTGATCCTCTTCTTCATCAAACTCTTGGCATTTGACATTGAGTTGGGACGGGCTACTAGCTGCCCCAAACATTCCGTCGTTTTGAGAGTATGCATCATCGTCTAAAAGATGTTGCGGTGGGTATGGCAACACTTTACTTGGTGAGGTATGCATCGGCAGAATATCAGACGCCTTGTCCCCTATATTAATAAAGTGAAAGGGGTAAGAATCTGGTGGAGTCGTCCTGATGGTATGAGGAATGGTGTGGCGAAGTATCCAGGTAGGTGGATGGTTTGTAAACTGTTAGTGCTGTGGAAGATATAATCGTCGACGGCTCCCTCGTCGACAGTTCCGTCATTGACGGCGTCTCCTTTGTCAACGAATCCTTCGTCGATGGTCCCTTCGTCGACGGGTACTCTATAGACGACCTTCGTTTCACCGACGTATCTTGTGTAGATGCAGTCGTCGGCAGTGCCTTTTTAAACCTCATTGAGAGGTGCTTCGTAGATGGGAGTGCCCTGGTTGATTGGTGAACCCAGGAGGCCTCCGCTGTCGACGATGTGGTTGCCGACAAAGCTTTCTTGAAATTTTTTGCTGTAATTATCGTCGTCGATGACAACGGCGACGACGTCAATCATCGGTGAGGCTGGTGTTGTGAACGTCGACGATAGCGTGGTCGCTGTTACCGTCGACACAGTCGTCGACGGGGTGGTCGTCGACGGTTGTTTTTTCACCGAAAATAGTTTTTCTGGCTCTTTTTGTGGTGACAGACAGGGATGGATTTTTTGAGGTGCTTTTTCAGTGCAAAGGCGTAGTAGGTTCTGAATGAACCTTTTTTGGCCCATGTTTAAATGTCTGAGTGGAAAACATCCTTTTTCGCTTCAGTAGAGACTTGTTTTGTCTTTTTGGGCACCTTCCTTGGTGGTTCATCCGACCCTCTACTTCTCTCAGCTGTTCTTTTCTGAGGGCGAGAAGTCTGTGATGACGCTTCGCTGTCGTCTGAGGAAGGATGTTCTAAGGCTTTCTGTTTTTGCAGCCATAAGAGAAGTCTACCCTCACGGTCTTTGAGGGTTTTTTGACTAAAGGTGCGACAGATTTTGCAGTCTCACCTTGTGGTCTGGATGAAGGCAGTAGATACACTTCTTGTGGGGGTCATCAACATGCAGTCTCTTCTTCCCACAGTTGTCACAGTCTCTGAACAGACCATTCTTTGCCTTTTCAGACATAGTAAAGCTGTAGCTAGTTTCCTGAGAGAAAAAACTATCTTCAGTCAGAGAATAGGAAAAAACTGAGCAGAGCTCAGGGAGACTCCCTTCACACGACGTGTGGTAGAAAATCTGAGGGAATTCAGCCTCTGTTGGGAGTATTTGGGAGGGGCTGAATCCTGATTGGTTGATACTGAAGTTTGGGTCTTTTTCACAAAACAAGGTGGATAGACTGTAAAATACCCTATGAGGCCTACTGGTTTTACTTTTACTGACTTACTGCTTTATGTATTTAAGTTTACCGTGAGGCTCCCACCTCGACGACGGGGATGATTCAAGCATGTGAATCTATGAAAGATCCAATACTGGAGAACTCTGGTGTTTTGCAGCTTGTCTCCAATCCACGCCTGGGCAGAGTGCCAGCTTGGGCTTTGCGCATACTTTTCAGACAGCCTATACACAGGGAGGGTGGAGGTGTCACAGAGGTGCATCTGCATACTGAATAGTATTCCTGGGCTGAGAGAAGGGAGAGGCGGGGCACACCTACATTTGTAAAGGCTGTGCCCTGGCCTCACACAATAGGGTTGTTAATCCACCCCACTGATGTTTGGAGCCTGTGCTGAAGGAGAGAGAGGGCACTACCAGAACCAGTTGTAACTGGCTGGAACCTCCTCTCCCTACCATTGCAAAACATTGTAAGGACTGAGTATAAGTACAGGGGAATTTTCCCCACAATTTGGAGACATTTTTGGACCTTACCTAGAACTAGACACAGACAGAGGGAGGGACTCCGAAGGAACCGCCATGGACTGCTGCTGTTGTGCTGCCCTGTGACCTGCTGGTCAATAGGAGAGACTGCCATCTGCCTGCATCCCCCTTGCACTGGCCTCCTGCTGGGCCCTACCCCCTGTGCTCCTTTTTCTTGGATTCTTAGTCCCCCAGGGGTAGGGTGCTGTGGCCCCGGACCCCTGCAACCACCTGTTTCAAGCACACCAGGAGCACTTTCTCTTAAATTGTGTAGCGCCTGAAGAGTGCTTTGCTTTGGGCCCCTAGCGCCTAGTGAGGGCAGTCCAGTAATTTGTATAGCGCTTTGGAAGCGCTTTCCCGACACTAAAAATCACCACCGTAGCCAGGTGGGATGTTTCCAGGGCACGCGAGTGAAACACGCTGCACAAGACCCCCGGGGAACAACCTGATGAAGATAGGAGCCAGCGTGCTCCTGATAGTGCCCCGGGGGCACCAACAAGAAACCTCTTTTGGAAGTTTACCGCCGCGGCCCAGGGGGAAGGTGAGTTCGCCTGCTGGTCGGGCAGGACAGCCTGAGCGCAGCACCACTGACCAGTATGTAACCGGCAAGGTTGTCCCCGCCGCCCAAGTGCTCCTTTTTCCTTGGACAGCAGCCACGCTAGGCCGGAGCCCGGGCAGGCTCAGTACTCGCTCCCGGAGGAGCGCGATTCTTTTGTTCAGGAGCTGAGGCCCTTGTGGCCTCGTAGGAGAAGGACCGAGGCTCGCTGGGCCCCCCTCCCTCCATATTGTGTTACAGCTTAAGGGCGGGCGGGTGGAAGCCTCATTGGAGGCTCCCCGCACCGCTGGGCCTCATTATTGTTCTTTGAGGGCCCCCAGTGATTGCGGGTCCAAGGAGGGGCCAGCCTTTAAAGCGGAGGGGGGGGTGGCGCCCCCCTCCTTCACAGGAGTATTGGTGACCTTGGCCACCCTCCTGAGGGCCGGTGGAGGCCCAGAGGGGGAGGGCAGGGGGGCAGCAACCGCGAGCCCCAGGAGGGGCCTGTCAGTAGTGCTGCCCCCCTCTGCCTCACAGGTGACCAGAGGCCCCCGTTTGGCACAGAGGAGAGCCGGGGCCCCATTTTACATCCTCTAGGCACTGGAGGTGCCCTTATTACCACAGGTATTCCCTAAAAGGAACCATATACTTATTCTAAATTCTTTCTACAGACTTGATGAATACATATGTTGCCTACCTGCTTTATGATGTTTATATATGTATGTAGATGTTCCTATTATGGGCATACCATACTTTTATGTTTTGATGAGCTGCCACATGTTTTTTAATGTTCCTACTATGGGCGTTTATGATATTATTATGACAAGTGTCATGGTGTAATAACGTGGTTCCTGACTACTGCTTATGTTGCAGAATACTGAGTAACCTGGGTGTTATAGGCGACTGCTGCTAGTTTGCACGTAACTAATGTGTAACGTTCTGACAACTGCTAAGGTAGCAGAATACTACTGATATGTCATGTTTGGTCAAATAATTGCGTTGTGTACAATACAGTATATTTTCATATAACTTGGTGTTGTGTTTCCTTTGTGGTGGGGATATTGCGTCACGTGTGTTGTGTTGTGCAAACGCTTTACACATTGCCTCTGGGCTAAGCCTGACTGCTCGTGCCAAGCTACCAAGGGGGTGAGCAGGGGTTATCTTGGACGAGTAACTCCCTTGCCCTGACTAGAGTGGGTAGGTTCTGCCTGGCTGAGCCAATCAGAAACCCCATTTCTAACAATGGGTTAATTAGTAAATTAGAAAGTTACAAGTGCGATAGTCTGAGTGCGTTCCTGGTTTTGAAAACAGTAAGAACCTTAAATCAATGTACTGTACGGTAACGTGTAAATCAGGCACACAGATTAGACATGTCAGCAGCAAAAGATTTTTTGGGGCGAGACAGGAACAACTTGCCATTTACAACATACTCAGGATTATGGTTGACACCGTTGTTTTAAGTGTATTTTGGGAGGAATACTATTCAAGTCATATAATTTCTCTACAACATGTAGGCAGTACATTATGTGTCGGGATACAGTTATTAATGGATGTGGATATCTGTGTTGTTAACAGCTATCGGCAGGTTTGCTGTTCGGTTAATGAATTTAATCCCATAGACTCTACTGAAGTGCTTGTTTGTAGGATAAAGCGGAGATTATATTTTCTACTTCATACCTTTATAACTTTTTGCCTGTGGTTTTGTTCTCATAGGGTGGGATTAGTTTGTGTTTCAGCACATATATATTGAGGTTTATGTTGGTGAAGTTGGCTATATGAGTATAGTAGCTATGCCATGTCAGGTTGACTGCCTTCGTTGCTGTATGACTACTTCTGCCCTGGTGCACATTTATGGTGCCAATTACTAGATGTAGCTTTTAAGGTTGTTTTTGAAGTTCATTAGGACACACTCAAGATATTTTGGGTGTGATAATTTTCTAGGTGGCAGACGTTCAATACAATTCTTATAGACTTATCAGAACCTGAAAAGCTACTATGCAGTCTATGATTTTTGTTTTTTTTTCCTGAAAAGTGGAAATACATAGATTGCATATTAGACAATTTGCTGGATTAATGGATAATATGCTTGTGTTATTCACAGATGGCTCTGTCAGAAGACTTAACAAGGTCCAGCAGCCTTTTACTGATTAGAACACAATTTTCACACTACTTTATGTCATCATCAGTAGGCCCTTTGCTGTCCTGCACATTGGTGAACACAAGTTATCTTCTGTACCGGATTCTATATGGATCTTCAGACTGAAATTGGCAATCACCTGTTAGAAGGCATCTTATGACCTTATGCTTTAGATCTTGAAGGTTAGTGCTTTATTGATTCAGATGTTGGGTACAGGATATAATTGTGGTTATCCGTGACTGAATATATTTGTTTTGTATTGTTGGTTCAGCTTTTCTGAATTTAAACTCAGAAGAATATGTTACATGTACCAATGGTTGATTTTCGTCCCATTTATTGATATCTGATGAAATTTGGTTTCATGGAAGTAATTTAATGATAATTTTTCCTGAGCACTTTATTTTATCTTTCATATCCTTGACAATTTTTTTCTACATTCTACTTAATTTCTAATCCTATTCCACCAATGGGCATGGGGTTAATGAAATAGCATATATTTTTTAATATCACTTTCTCACGCTTTGGACCATGTGTTTTCTACATTTCTTAGTAGGTTTTTTTCCATAGCAGTTTACATTCTTAGTGTCTGGGTTCAGGTGGAGGTATTTATTTTCTTTTTCACTAAATATATAGTCACAGAGTATGTTCCTAATACTGGTTATGTATTAAGGCAACTGAGTGCCTTAAGAAATGATTACACTTTAAGTAGTGTTTTTTTTTTAACTTCAAATAAGTTCAACATTTAGTTGAGTTTTTAATTGTATTTAATTTAGTAAGAAAGAGGACTTGTTATATGATTATTTTAATCTGTGGATATTTTTTATTTTAAAAAATGAACAAGTTACTTACCTTTGGTAACGCTTTTCCTGGTGGATACACTAACTACCTGTGGATTCCTCACCTTATGAATTCGATCCTTGCGCCAGCATCCGACGGAAAGTCTTCTTCCTAGCTGTCTACGTCGACGAGGACGTCATAATGGCACGGCTCCGCGTGACCCAATCCGACGTCAACGTGCCAATAAGAGGTCCTCGTCAGCGTACTGACGTCAGTTTCACCTCATTTTTTCGTGCTCTTAAAGCAAATAGGAGTAAACTGACCATGAAAATTGATAATTAATATAGAAAGATATACGCACACAAAAACCTTGACCATTTAAATCATCCATTCTTATTGAGAGTACACAAAAATATATAGAGAAATATCACTATATACATATAAATATATACTCATTTATATACATACAAACATATATATAAATATAAGAATAAATATTAAACCAAAGACTGCAAGATAACTGTGTAATCAGGCAGGCAACGGGGAGGCGGGAGGGACCGTGAGGAATCCACAGGTAGTTTAGTGTATCCACCAGAGAAAGCGTTACCGAAGCTAAGTAACTAGTTCTTCTGATGGATACAACTACCTGTGGATTACTCACCTTATGAATAGAGTCCCAAGCAGTACCGCACTCGGTGGTGGGTGCCCGCCTGATTACACTAAGAAATCCTGCAATACTGAGCGAGCAAAATGACCGTCCCTCCTAAACAGTAATGTTTTACGAAAGTATGGAGGGACGCACTTGTTGCCGCTTTACATATTTCTGTCAATGGAACTCCCCTCGCCAGAGCCGAGGATGCAGATTTAGCTCGAGTAGAGTGGGCCCTGATACCTTCAGGAGGGACCTTTTTTGCCAAAGAGTAACAGATCTTTATACACAAGATGACCCACCTGGAGAGTGTCCTTTTCTGTACCGCTCTGATCTTTTGCTGACCAGCATATCCAACAAACAGTTGGTCATCTAAACGAAAGTCCTTAGTCCTTTTGAGGTAAAAACTCAGGGCCCTCTTAGGGTCAAACCTGTGGAGTCTCTCTTCTTCTTTAGAAGAGTGAGGAGGAGGGTAAACAGCAGGAAGAGTGATATTTTGCCCTATATGAAAAGGGGTGACAACTTTCGGTAGAAAAGCAGCCCTGGTTTTTAGAACCACTTTATCAGGGAAAAACATAGTGAAAGGAGGCTTAACGGAAAGTGCCTGAAGCTCTCCAATACTCCTGGCAGAAGTAATTGCGATCAAGAAAACAGTCTTGAAGGCTAAATATCTCAATATACATGAACGCATGGGGTCAAAAGGCGAACCCATTAAGAATGTTAAAATAAGATTTGAGTCCCACTGAGGCATGTGAAAAGGAGTAGGAGGAAAGCTATTCACCAAACCCTTAAGGAACCTATGTACAATGGGAGACTTGAATAAAGACGGCTGGTCCGGAAGGCAAAGAAACGCCGACAGAGCTGCCAAATAACCCTTAACTGTAGCTATAGCACAGCCTTTCTTCGCCAAACTGAGAACAAACAAATCTGAAAGATGGGCCTTTAAAGGATCTTTTTGGTTCTCTCCACACCACAAATTTTGCCCACCTTCTGGCATAAATAGATTTAGTGGAGTGTCGCCTGGACGATAGTATAACATCCACTACATCCGGTGGGAGAGAAAAGGAACTCAGGTTGCCCTGTTCAATCTCCAGGCATGAAGGTGCAGGCTCTGGAGGTGGGGGTGTAAAACCTGGCCCTGCGATTGAGAGAGGAGATCTGCCCTGAGTGGGAGACGGAGCGGAGGGAACTGAGAGAGTTGAAGTAGGTCTGTATACCATACCCTTCTCGGCCAGTCCGGTGCCACCAATATGACTTGGACCCGGTCTTGACGAACCTTCCTCAAAACACGAGGAATCAAGGGTATGGGGGGAAACGCGTAAAGCAACTGGCCGCTCCAGGACATCTGAAATGTATCCCCCAACGCCCCTTGCATCGGATACTGGAGGCTGCCGAATAACGGGCAATGCGCGTTCTCCCGAGTGGCAAATAAATCCACCTGAGGAGTACCCCACATCTCGAAAATGTGGAGGACTAGATCTGGATGGAGACGCCACTCGTGATCCAATGAGAAGTGACGACTGAGAACGTCTGCACGTACATTCAACACTCCAGCCAAATGATTTGCCATCAAGCAAATCTGATGGTCCTGAGCCCAGGACCAGTCTCGTAGGGCTTCTCGGCAAAGAAGATACGACCCCACTCCTCCCTGCTTGTTTATATACCACATTGCGGTAGTGTTGTACGTCAGGATCTGAACTGACTGACCGCGAAGGGAAGGGATGGGAGTAAGGCCTTGAGCGCCAAACGTACAGCCCGCAATTCCAACAGATTGATATGCAACATCTGTTCTGCTGGAGACCAATGACCCTTGATCTCCAGGTCCCCCAGTTGAGCTTCCCACCCTAGAGTGGAAGCATCCGATATCACTGTGGCCACTGGAGGCAGCAGTGAAAACGGTTTTCCTTGGGAAAGGTTGCCGTCCTCTGCCCACCAAAGAAGATCCGCTACAGCGTCCCTGGAGATCTTTATTGAATCCCTGAGATCCCCCTTGTGCTGGAACCACTGTCTGCGGAGGCATCACTGAAGAGCCCTCATATGCCAGCGAGCATGAGTGACCAACAGAATGCAAGAAGCAAACAGACCCAGCAGGTGTAAAACCTTGAGGACTGGAACTGCCGCTCCACTTTGAAACAAAGGAATCAGTGCCTGAATGTCCCGTACACGCTGAGGCGGGGGTAGGCCCGAAACTTTGTTGTGTCCAGTACTGCCCCTATGAACAGGAGGCGTTGAGAGGGCTCCACGTGAGATTTGGGTACGTTAGACCGAAAAGCCCAGATCGAACAACAACTGCGTTGTCATTCGCAGATGAGACAACACAATCTCTGGAGACTTGGCTTTGATCAACCAATCGTCCAGGTAGGGAAAAACCGCTACCTCCCTCTTTCTGAGATGTGCTGCCACAACTGCCATCACCTTTGTGAGGATCCGGGGTGCTGAAGTAGGACCAAACGGAAGGACCGCAAACTGGTAATGTTGCGATCCGACCACAAAACGGAGATACTTCCTGTGCGACTTGATTATGGGAACATGAAAGTACGCGTCCTGCAAGTCGACAGACACCATCCAGTCTCCTTCGTTCAACGCCAATAGCACCTGCACTAGGGTCAGCATTTTGAATTTTTCCTGCCTGAAGAACAAAATTCAAAATCCTCAAGTCTAGGATCGGCCGCAACCGACCGTCCACCTTGGGAATCAGGAAATATCTTGAATAACACCCCTGACCCCTTTCCTGCAACGGTACCAACTCTATAGCGCCCTTTGCCAACATGGCTACAACCTCCTGTTGCAACAACAGAAGATGGTCTTCTGAACAAAAGGAGGGACGGGGGGGGGGGGGGGAGGGAGGAGGAAACTCCTGAAAGGGGAGAGCATAGCCCTTTTCCACAATTCCTAGCACCCACGAGTGTTGTAATTGACCTCCACTGCTGCAGAAAAAGACTCAATCTCCCCCTACAGGAGAAGTATGACTGATAAAGTGGGGAAAACTAGGGCTGCTTTTGTTGTTGTCCACCAGAGGATGATGAAGAAGAGAGCTGCTGGGCTGGACCTCTAGCCCTACCCCTACCCCGCCCTCTGAAGGCACGACAGGGCAGGTTGGCAGGTTGCTGGGCATAAGGTTGAGACCTACGAAAGGCAGAGCCTCTAGCAAATCCTCAAAACCTACGAAAAGGTCTGTACAATGTAGCAGAAGGGGTCTGCAAGCCCAGGGACTTAGCTGTAGCCGGACAGTCCTTAAACCATTCAAGGGCAGAGTCTGCCTTGTCCCCAAACAGCTTTTCCCCATCAAACGGAAGGTCCATTAAAGTGGATTGTACATCTGATGAGAAACCCGAAGATCTTAGCCAGGCATGCCTTCTCGTAGCCACCGATGTTACCATGGCCCTGGCAATAGAATCCGTGGTATCTAAGTCCGATTGTATAATCTGCTGTGCAGCAGCTTGTGCATCCAAGAAAGGGGACCCAAAAGATTTTTGCATTTCCTGTGGCAGATCTTTTGCCATCTCCTTAGCAGAGTCCATTAGGGCATGGATGCATCTGCCTAGCACACAGGTGGAATTGGTAGCTTTTAGGGCCATGCTGCAAGAGGAGAAACTTTTCTTCGAGGATTGCTCCATCCTCTTGGATTCTCTGTCTGTCGGAACACCTGGGAATGTACCGGGGGCAGACTTTGCAGAACATGATGCCTGAACCACCAAACTCTCCGGAGTCGGGTGACGAGATAGAAAAACTGGATCTCTTGGGGCACTTCTATGCCTTCTCGCCACTGCCCTGTTCACAGCAGGAGATGTCATCGGCTTTTTCCACAGGTCTATAATAGGCTCTGTCAAAGCCTCATTAAAAGGCAGCAAAGGGTCAGCACTGAAGGAAGATGGATGAAGAACCTCTGTGAGCAGGTTAGTCTTTCCTTCTGCCGTGGACAAAGGCAAATCCAGGTAATCAGCTGCCTTCCTCACCACCGCATGGAAGGAGGCGGCCTCCTCAGTAAACACCCCCGGAGAAGCAATGTCCCACTCCGGGGAAGTATCCAAATCACTTGCAGTGGCAAGTCCCTGGAAGTCATCAGAAGGCTCTATCTCACCTTCCTCAAGCCTTCTGTATTCCTCTTCCTCCAGAAGCCTCAACGCCCTCCTTCGAGATCCAAGCTGAGTTTCCAGAGCCGGCGTTGACAAGGACTCCATCGATGCCGATCTCAGACCCCGAACCAGTTCAGGAAGGCTCCTAGATTCAACTGACATCGGAGCCAGCGCCGGCCCGAAGTCGGCAGATGACCTCCTCGAAGCCGAATGAACGGAAGGAGATGGAGCCGGTCTGGATGAGGCCATCAATGACACGGATGGCGCGGAGGAGTCGGAGTCGGATGAGAAGCCGACGGATCCACGGTCCCAGGCGAAGGACTCCTGCCAGGGGAAACCCCCGGCGCAGGAAAACCAGGCTCTGTAGGGCCGAAGGGCATGAATGGAGCAGCCCTGTACGACGCCGGCGAGCCCAAATTGAATGCCAATGGCCCCGTGGGACCCGCCGGTGCACCAGCAGGGGCCATGGATTGATAAACAGCATACATCACATTCAAAAATGCGGTTGGATCCGTCCCTGGAGTCGGGAAACCCGGGTACTGCTGTGTAGATGTCTGGTTAACATCAGGATCCCTCGGCGCTGGTGAAAAGTGAGGACTACCTTGAGCGCCGTGACGAACGAGACCTCGAACGACTCCTCGATCGGCTCCGCTCCGAACGGCGCAGAGAGTCATGATGACGCCGCTTCTTAAGTTTTTTGGGAGAAGCATGGGAGAAAACTTTCTTGAGTTCCTTCTTTGCCTTGGCCAAGAAGAGCTTTGCCTCGCGTTCTTTCAGAGCTTTCGGATTCATGCTCTGGCACGAAGAACAACCTTCCACATCATGTTCGGAGCTTAAACACCAGATACAGTCCGAATGGGGGTCGGTCACTGACATCCGACCCCCACATTCCCTACACGGCTTAAACCCGGACTTCTTCGGAGGCGACATTGTAACTTCGAGAAATCGTTACAGTTAACAACGGGCCAGGAAGAAAAACCGTTGGCGTCGAAGCACAGAAAAAGGAAAAACTGACATCAGTACGCCAACGAGGACCTCTTATTGGCACGTTGACGTCAGACGGAGTCACGCGGAGCCGTGCCATTATGACGTCCTCGTCGACGTAGACAGCTAGGAAGAAGACTTTACATTGAATGCTGGCGCAAGGATCGAATTCTTAAGGTGAGGAATCCACAGGTAGTTGTATCCATCAGAATGAAAATGTCACTTACCCAGTGTACATCTGTTCGTGGCATCAGTCGCTGAAGATTCACATGTTGTGCATAGCCCGCCATCTGGTGTTGGGTCGGAGTGTTACAAGTTGTTTTTCTTCGAAGAAGTCTTTCGAGTCACGGGACCGAGTGACTCCTCCTTTTGTCTCAATTGCGCATGGGCGTCGACTCCATCTTCGATTGTTTTCCCCGCAGAGGGTGAGGTAGGAGTTGTGTTGTAGTAATAGTGCCCATGCAATGGAGTGACTAAGTATGTACCTATTTAAGGTTTAAATAATATATTTACAAATGTACAAAGCTTAAGCTAACTTCCGAACTGCTACAGGCTCCCGGGGAGGCGGGTGGGCACATGTGAATCTTCAGCGACTGATGCCACGAACAGATGTACACTGGGTAAGTGACATTTTCAGTTCAATGGCATCTGTCGCTGTAGATACACATGTTGTGCATAGACTAGTAAGCAGTTATCTCCCCAAAAGCGGTGGCTCAGCCTGTAGGAGTGGAAGTAGTTTGAAATAAGGTTCTTAACACGGCTTGACCTACTGTGGCTTGTTGTGCGGATAGCACGTCTACACAGTAGTGCTTGGTGAACGTGTGAGGCGTAGACCATGTGGCTGCCTTACATATTTCGTGCATTGGAATATTTCCTAGAAAGGCCATGGTGGCACCTTTCTTTCTGGTTGAGTGTGCCTTTGGTGTAATGGGCAGCTGTCGTTTTGCTTTAAGGTAGCAGATTTGGATGCACTTAACTATCCATCTGGCTATACCTTGTTTTGATATTGGGTTTCCTGCATGAGGTTTTTGGAATGCAATAAATAGCTGTTTAGTTTTTCTGATGTTCTTTGTTCTGTCAATGTAGTACATTAATGCTCTTTTGACATCTAATGTATGTAGTGCCCTCTCAGCCACGGAATCTGGCTGTGGGAAGAATACTGGTAGTTCTACCGTTTGATTTAGGTGGAATGGTGAAATAACCGTCGGTAAAAATTTAGGATTAGTCCTTAGGACTACCTTATTTTTGTGTAGTTGGATAAAAGGTTCTTGTATTGTAAACGCCTGAATTTCACTTACCCTTCTTAGAGATGTGATGGCGATGAGAAATGCAACTTTCCAGGTTAGGAATTGTATTTCGCAAGAATGCATAGGTTCAAAGGGTGGACCCATGAGTCTTGTTAAGACGATGTTGAGGTTCCATGAAGGAACGGGTGGTGTCCTTGGTGGTATAATTCTTTTGAGGCCTTCCATAAACGCTTTAATGACAGGTATCCTAAATAGTAAAGTTGAATGGGTAATCTGCAGGTATGCAGATATTGCTGCGAGGTGTATATTAATGGAAGAGAAGGCCAGGTTCGATTTTTGTAAGTGTAGTAAGTAGCCCACTACATCCTTTGGAGATGCGTGTAATGGTTGAATTTGATTCTGATGGCAGTAGCAAACAAACCTTTTCCATTTGCTTGCATAGCAGTGTCTAGTGGATGGTCTTCCAGCTTGCTTTATGACTTCCATACATTCTTGTGTGAGGTTTAAGTGTCCGAATTCTAGGATTTCAGGAGCCAGATTGCTAGATTCAGCGATGCTGGGTTTGGATGCCTGATCTGTTGTTTGTGTTGTGTTAACAGATCTGGCCTGTTGGGCAACTTGACGTGGGGTACTACTGATAGGTCTAGCAGTGTTGTGTACCAAGGTTGCCTTGCCCATGTTGGTGCTATCAGTATGAGTTTGAGTTTGTTTTGACTCAATTTGTTTACTAGATATGGAAGGAGAGGGAGAGGGGGAAAAGCGTACGCAAATATCCCTGACCAGTTCATCTATAGGGCATTGCCTTGAGACTGCCTGTGTGGGTATCTGGATGCGAAGTTTTGGCATTTTGCGTTCTCCTTTGTTGCAAATAAGTCTATTTGAGGTGTTCCCCAAAGTTTGAAGTAAGTGTTTAGAATTTGGGGGTGAATTTCCCATTCGTGGACCTGTTGGTGATCTCGAGAGAGATTGTCTGCAAGTTGATTCTGGATCCCTGGAATAAACTGTGCTATTAGACGAACGTGGTTGTGAATTGCCCAGCGCCATATCTTTTGTGCTAGAAGGCTCAGCTGCGGTGAGTGTGTCCCCCCCTGTTTGTTTAGATAATACATTGTTGTCATGTTGTCTATTTTGACAAGAATGTACTTGTGAGTTATGATTGGTTGGAATACTTTTAGTGCTTGAAAAACTGCTAGCAGTTCCAGGTGATTTATGTGCAGTTTTGTTTGATGTACGTCCCATTGTCCTTGTATGCAGTGTTGATCAAGGTGTGCTCCCCACCCCGTCATGGAAGCATCTGTCATTATTACGTATTGTGGCACTGGGTCTTGGAAAGGCCGCCCTTTGTTTAAATTTATACTGTTCCACCATAGAAGCGAGAGGTATGTTTGGCGGTCTATCAACACCAGATCTAGAAGGTGACCCTGTGCTTGTGACCATTGCGATGCTAGGCACTGTTGTAAGGGCCTCATGTGCAGTCTTGCGTTCGGGACAATGGCTATGCATGAGGACATCATGCCTAGGAGTTGTAATATCATTTTTGCTTGTATTCTCTGTGTTGGGTACATGCGTTGTATGATCTTGTTGAAATTTTGAATTCTCTGTGGACTTGGAGTGGCTAATCCTTTTGTTGTGTCTATTATGGCTCCTAGGTATTGTTGTACTTTGCACGGCAGAATGTGTGATTTTGCATAGTTGATGGTGAAACCGAGTTTGTAGAGGTTTTGTATGACCTGATTTGTGTGGTGTGAGCACCTTGTCAGTGAGTTGGTCTTGATTAGCCAGTCGTCTAGATACGGGAATACGTGTATTTGCTGCCTTCTGATGTGTGCAGCCACTACTGCTAGACATTTTGTAAAGACTCTTGGCGCGGTTGTTAAACCAAACGGCAATACTTTGAATTGATAATGTATTCCTTTGAATACAAACCTGAGGTATTTCCTGTGCGACTGATGTATTGGTATGTGGAAATACGCGTCTTTGAGATCTAAGGTTGTCATGTAGTCCTGTTGCTTTAGCAATGGTAACACCTCTTGTAGCGTGACCATGTGAAAGTGTTCTGATTTGATGTAGGTGTTTAGTGTTCTGAGGTCTAGGATTGGTCTCAGTGTTTTGTCCTTTTTTGGTATTAGGAAGTACAGTGAATAAACTCTTGTGTTTATTTGTGTTTCTGGTACTAGTTCTATTGCGTTCTTTTGCAATAATGCTTGAACTTCTGTTTCCAGAAGGTCTGAATGTTGTTTTGATATATTCTGTGCTTTTGGTGGTATGTTTGGAGGGATTTGTAGAAATTCTATGCAATAACCATGTTGGATAATTGCTAAGACCCAAGTGTCTGTAGTTATTTCCTCCCATGCTTGGTAATACTGACCTATTCTTCCCCCCACTGGTGTTGTGTGGAGGGGATGAGTGACATGTGAGTCACTGCTTGGTTGTAGGGGTTTTGGGGCTTTGAAATGTTCCCCTATTCCTAGGGAATTGTCCTCTGTATTGGCCCCGAAAGCCTCCCCTCTGGTACTGTCCCTGGTAGCTGGACGGTGTTGTCTGTGAGGTGCTGGCTTGTGTGGCCTGACCCCGAAACCCCCCTCTAAAGGTTGTCTTGCGGAAGGTGCTGTAAGTGCCTCTGCTCTGCGGGGAGTAGAGTGCGCCCATGGCTTTAGCAGTGTCAGTGTCCTTTTTCAGTTTCTCAATTGCCGTGTCCACCTCTGGTCCGAACAGTTGTTTTTCATTGAATGGCATATTGAGCACTGCCTGCTGTATCTCTGGTTTAAAACCAGACGTTCGTAGCCATGCGTGCCTTCTTATAGTCACAGATGTGTTAATTGTTCTCGCAGCTGTGTCCGCTGCGTCCATAGAGGAGCGTATCTGATTATTAGATATGTTCTGTCCTTCCTCAACCACCTGCTTCGCCCTCTTTTGCAGTTCCTTGGGTAGATGCTCAATGAGGTGTTGCATCTCGTCCCAATGGGCTCTGTCATAGCGCGCAAGTAGTGCTTGGGAGTTAGCGATGCGCCACTGGTTTGCAGCCTGTACTGCGACTCTCTTTCCGGCTGCATCGAACTTGCGGCTCTCTTTATCTGGGGGTGGTGCATCCCCAGATGTGTGGGAGTTGGCTCTCTTGCGAGCTGCTCCTACTACGACGGAATCTGGTGGCAGCTGTGTGGTGATGAAAACAGGGTCTGTGGGAGGCGCTTTATATTTCTTTTCCACCCTTGGTGTTATTGCCCTACTCTTGACCGGCTCCTTGAAGATTTCCTTTGCATGCCGAAGCTTTCCTGGGAGCATAGGCAAGCTTTGGTAGGAGCTGTGGGTGGAGGAGAGGGTGTTGAATAAGAAGTCATCCTCGACTGGTTCTGAGTGGAGGTTTACGTTGTGGAACTCTGCCGCTCTAGCCACCACTTGTGAATAAGCCGTGCTGTCTTCTGGTGGTGAGGGCTTTGTGGGATACGCCTCTGGACTGTTGTCCGACACTGGGGCGTCGTATAAGTCCCAAGCGTCTTGGTCCTGGTCACCTTGGCTCGCGGTGGTGTGAGCCGGGGAATGTGATGGAGTTTGTGCTGGTGAAACGTTAGTTACAGGTGGAGGAGAGGGTGGCGGTGTTACCTTTTTCACCATTTTTGTTTGTGGTGCTTGGTCTGTTTGAAACTCCAGTCTCCTTTTTCTCCTAATTGGGGGAAGGGTGCTTATTTTCCCTGTTCCTTCCTGTATGAAAATACGTTTCTGCGTATGGTCCACTTCGGTGGATTGCAACTCTTCCTCAAATCTATGCTTTCGCATCTGAGAGGACAGTGATTGCTCCTCTGAATAGGAACCGGTAACTGGGTCGGTTGCGGCTCGTTTTGGCACCGAAACCCTGTCTGTACTCTTTTTCGGCTCCGAGGTGACTTTTTTCTTTTTTGGAGTCGAAACCTCTCGGCGTCTATCTTCCTCGGTGCCACTGTCTCGGCGTCGAGCCGTTTCGGCACCGCTATCTCGGTGTCGATCCTTTTCAGCAGCACTGTCTCGGTCCCGAGCAGGCTGCGTGCCGGTGTCTCGACCGGAGTCGGACGATCTCGCCACTGTTTCGGCCTTTTTCGGTGCCGACGGTCGGTCACCGAATTTATGGGTCGAGCCATGGCCTGGTGGCAGTGGCATCCCCTGGGCCTTGTCACTTTTCTTGTGTGTTGCCTTCGACGTCTTACTCACAGTTCTTTGATCGTCGAATTCCTCGGAGTCCGATTCGTGGATCGAGAAGGCTTCTTCCTCCTCTTGTTCCTCGAACTCTCGGTGTGCTGTCGGCGTGGACGCCATCTGAAGTCTTCTGGCTCGACGGTCACGGAGTGTCTTTCGGGACCGGAACGCACGACAGGCCTCGCAAGTCTCTTTACTGTGCTCAGGCGACAGGCACAGGTTACAGACCAAATGTTGGTCTGAATACAGGTATTTGTTGTGGCATTTGGGACCGAAACGAAACGGGGTCCGTTCCATCTGCGTTGTCTGACACGCGGTCGGGCCGACCAGGCCCCGACGGGGGATCGAAAGCTACCCCGAAGGGCACCGGAGCTCTTCAAACTTCGATGCGGTGTCGATTCTATCTAAGCCGATCCCGAACGCAACAATACCGACGTAATCTTCCGATAGTTAGCTAACTTTCCGTTCCGAAACTCGGAGCAACAGGAACACGTTCGAACCCGATGGCGGAAAGAAAACAATCGAAGATGGAGTCGACGCCCATGCGCAATGGAGACAAAAGGAGGAGTCACTCGGTCCCGTGACTCGAAAGACTTCTTCGAAGAAAAACAACTTGTAACACTCCGACCCAACACCAGATGGCGGGCTATGCACAACATGTGTATCTACAGCGACAGATGCCATCGAACATATATTTTCATCAGCCTTGAAGAAATCCCCAGGAAAGGACGAACCACGTGTCGCTGAACTCTTGATTTGACCTAGATCATCAATGCACTATAGATCTTCCACATCTTACTAACGAGAATAAATGCTTATTCTAAGGATGAACTTTTTATTGATTTTAGATTGTATTTAGATTTTTTTGGGCTTATAAATTCCATTGTAAAATTAAATGAAGTTTGTTCTTTTGATTTAATTTTTGTGTTTCTCTCTTTCATATATCTTTGATACTGAGATTGATTATATTACCACATGTTCCTGGACCAATATTCATGACACAGGTCTGATTAGAACAGTTCTCAGCTATTTTCTGTATATATTGGTCTTAACAGAGTTGTTCTGGCTAAAACACACATTAGGGCAACAGGTATGTTGTTGCTTTTTGAGCACTATTGTTCAATCGATTTTGATATAAAGTGAGATGTGCAACAGTTTTACCACTGCTGCAGTTTGTGAAGTTTAGCATGTAATAAAAAATGATGGGCGATCTGTGAAAATCCACGGATGTTGTTAATTCTGAAGGCTGTAAGAAATTAACCTGGTAGGATTCCCCGTGTGTGCCAACAATGTGGTCACCCATCTGGAATATATGAACGTTTTGAGGCCCACTCCTTACCTTCTCTTATCAATTTGTTTTATTAAATCTTGGCTTCTGGACAGCGACTACTTTCTCCCCATATTACTTTTTATGACATGTGGGTTTGGCTACCCATTTTTTAATGTCGATTCTGCAAAAGCACGCCTTAGTGCATGCATATCACTAGCAAGAAGCTGTTGTATTTAGAAAAGGGTTTAGAGCCCACCAGTTGCATATCTTTACAGCCTTGGAATTGGGAACAGCTGGTTAATCATTATTTCTGTCCTGTCTGTGGAGCAAGGACCAAGAACTGATTAATTCAACTAAATCAGTGATATTCGCTGCACCCAACCTGGTTAGGTACTATTTTCTTCTTTTATCTTCTAGTGCCCTGCAAACAGAAGCCACATGAGTGGCAAAAACGTGCCCAGCAGGAAATACACAAATGCAAAGTTGTATTTCTATGGTTAATTTTTTAGTTTGCAAAGTCTTTTTTTTCCCACTTTGCACTCATATTTTGATTTTGATCCTGGGCGCTGTTTTCAAAAGATGACTGTCATCTTGTTCTAAATACATCAAAGTAACATCGTTTCTTTCTTATATTTAATTATCGAAATTATGCCTCAACATAATTGCCAAATCTGCCCCACTCCAACCCACCCCACTCCAATCCAATCCAATCCAATCCAACCTGCCCCACTCCAATCAAATCCAAACCCATCCCTCTCCTACCCACACCACTCCAATTCACCTTAACCCACCACATTCCAGTCCAATACAGTTCACCTTAACTTACCACACTCCAGTCCAATACAGTCCCACCTTAACCCACCACACTCCAGTCCAATACAGTCCACCTTAACCCACCACACTCCAGTCCAATACAGTCCACCTTAACCCACCACACTCCAGTCCAATAGTCCAGCTTAACCCACCACACTCCAGTCCAATACAGTCCAGCTTAACCCACCACACTCCAGTCCAATACAGTCCACCTTAACCTGTCCACTCACTCCAGTCCAATGCAGTTCACCTTAACCTGTCCACTCACTCCAGTCCAATGCAGTCCACCTTAACCTGTCCACTCACTCCAGTCCAATGCAGTCCACCTTAACCTGTCCACTCACTCCAGTCCAATGCAGTCCACCTTAACCTGTCCACTCCACTCCAATGCAGTCCACCTTAACCTGTCCACTCCAGTCCAGTCCAATGCAGTCCACCTTAACCTGTCCAGTCCAGTGCAGTCCACCTTAACCTGTCCACTTCAGTCCAGTCCAATGCAGTCCACCTTAACCTGTCCACTCCAGTCCAGTCCAATGCAGTCCACCTTAACCCACCCCACTCTACTCCACTCCAGTCCAGTCCAATGCAGTCCACCTTATCCCACCCCACTCTACTCTACTCCAGTCCAGTCCAATGCAGTCCACCTTAACCCACCCCACTCTACTCTACTCCAGTCCAGTCCAGTCCAGTCCAATGCAGTCCACCTTAACCCACCCCACTCTACTCCACTCCAGTCCAATGCAGTCCACCTTAACCCACCACACTCTACTCCACTCCAGTCCAATGCAGTCCACCTTAACCCACCACACTCCACTCCAGTCCAGTCCAGTCCAATGCAATGCAGTCCACCTTAACCCACCCCACCCCACTCCGGTCCGGTCCAGTCCAATAGTCCACCTTAACCCACCGCACTCCGGTCCAATAGTCCACCTTAACCCACCGCACTCCGGTCCAATAGTCCACCTTAACCCACCGCACTCCGGTCCAATAGTCCACCTTAACCCACCGCACTCCAAACCACCCTAATGCACACCAATCCAATCCTTTCCACCCTGCCCCCACCCCAATCCTTCCCACCCTGCCCCCACCCCAATCCTTCCCACCCTGCCCCCACCCCAATCCTTCCCACCCTGCCCCCACCCCAATCCTTCCCACCCCGATCCAATCCCAACCCCATTGCAAACCATTGCAGTCCCACCCCACTCCATTCCATCCCACCCTGCCCCACCCCATCCCATCCCTCCCACCTCCTTCCTCCTCCCACCCCACTGTACTCCACCTCATCGGATCCCATCCCCACTCAACTCCAATTTTTTTCCTGTAGACCTGAAAAAGGCATACAGGCGTCCATAATAAAAGAAAACAAACCTAGAAACGCAGGACCCCAACAACTACAGACCAATCACAAATGGACCTTTCCTGGGCAAACTGATAGAAAGAGCAGCATTCGCCCAGATGTCACAATTCATTGAAGACCATTACATACTTTCAGACTACCAAACTTTATTCCGCCCAGGAGGCGGCACTGAATCGGAACTCACAGCAATTAGGGACGTTCTTAAAAAAAAACACAGACGACCGTAATGGAGCTGCTGCACTCCTTCTCTTGGACCTCTCGGCTGCCTTTGATACAGTTGACCATGACCCCCTCCTTCAACACATCCCACAACACCCGAGGACCCTCCACTGGCTACCGGTTGTGAAGCGAATCACCTTCAAACTTCTCACCCACACATACAAGGCCATACACAACGCAGGACCAGCCTACCTGAACCGCTGAATCTCCTTCCAAACCCCCGCCAGATCCCTCTGCTCCGCCCAGATGGACCGGGCCACTGTCCCTCGCATCTGCAAAACCATCGATCTTTTACCTACACTGCAGCGAAAAGCTGAAACAACCTCCCCCTGCACCTCAGACAAAGCCGGCTCACCATCTTCAGGAAGAACATCAATACGTGGCTCTTTGGATGAGGCCCCTCCCCCAGCACCTTAAGATACTCTCAGGTGAGTAGCCGCGCATTACAAATACGGATTGACTCCCTAATGCAAAGGCTCCATGAAGCCGGCATAGAAGGGGCTGCTCTCAACTGGATTACATCCAACCTTCAAAACATAACTAATATTATCTAATCTCCCTCCTTCTCGTCCAAACCCTACCTGACAAAAGCAGGGGTCCCCCAAGGATCAACCATCTCACCTTTGCTTTTCAACATCTACATATTATCAGTACCAGAACTGATCAATGTTTTTTAACTCACATGCTACAACTATGCAGCTGACACAAATACTACTTAAATTGGAAAGCCCCAAAGATATTGAAAACTCACATCTTCACATGCCTCAGAGCCGTTGATCAGTGGATGACTTGGAGCCATCTCAAACTAAGTGCTTCAAAAACAGAAATACTCACATGTAGTGAATGGAACAATTATGACCCACTGTGCGCCTGGCCTGACAATCTCGGACCACCTTCTCAACTATCCAAGTAAGTTCAAAACCTTGGAATTACCATGGACTCAAAGTTAACACTGAATGCCCAAATGGGAAAATTAGTACGAAAAGGTTTTGTCACCTTGAAGGCTCTGCTATGAATCATCCCCCACCTCGGATTTCCACACAAGGTGCAGGCTACTATCTCTCTTGCACTATCCAAACTGGATTATACCAAAGGTCTCCACCATGGATCATCTCTATCTATTATGAAAAAATACAACCTATTCAGAACTCCGCTGCCAAGCTACTATTACATGTAAAGCCACAAACCCACACCTCCACTGCCTTAGAAGCACTTCATTGGTTACCCGTTGCCAGAAGATCCACCTTAAAGCTGCTTTGTATCACCTACAAAGCTAAACATGGAACAGGACCGCTTTTTATCAGAAACAAAATAACCAAATACATTCAACAAAGAAACCTCCACTCAAGATTGGCACCCCGCCTCAGAACACCACCATACAAGAAAAAGACAATAGGTGGTACATCATTTTCCGTTCAAGCAGCCAAACTATGGAATTAATTACACCAAAATATAAGATGCACGGATAACTATATTGCCTACAGAAGACTACTCAAGAGTTGGCTCTTTCCTTCATAACCACCATATTTAAACAGCAATGCACTGCATATGCCTGTGATAAATATTTTTAATCTGAATATGTGTATATTCTAGATATGTATAGTTCTTGAGGAAATACATATTGCTAATATGTCATAATAAATTATAGATACTCTTTAAACCTGTTTAACAAATGTGTATTTACTCACGGTTAAATATATATATATATATATTTATGTGAGTGCGCCATGTGTGTATGTATATATGTCCGTGTGTGTGTGTATATATATATATATATATATATACACATACATATATATAGATACATATACACACACATGTTCATGTTATCCTATGCTTAACATGTTCGTAAGTCATTGCATAGCTCCTAGATAAGCTGTTATATATTAGATACTTATGAATCCCTGCTCTTGTTTTTAGATCACACTGATCAAATATTTTATTATCATAAGCATTTCTTTATTCAAAAATTGACAGAAATAAATGTTCGAAAAGTACACTTATTAACTTCAAATATTACCAATCTTGAAAGTCTTTATATAATACTACTTTTCTTCTCATATTATTATACCCATTATAGTCCTTGAACATATATTCCCTTACTATGTATTTACATATTTCTCTAGTCCTACTGTACTAGAGAAAAATTAAATATAATTTATGAATACTATTCAAATTATAAAGAAAAAAATAATGAATAAAAGAAAAATTTATATAAAAACATAAATAAAAATAAAAAATATATATATACATTTACTCCCTTGTAAGCTTTACTTTGTCTACCCATGACCCTATGTCCGGTCTCTATCAACCTATCCTCCGTCCCCACTTTTACTCATCCCAAACCCATTCTACTACTTTCATTTCCAAAATAACCCTGCCTAAACTCTTCCCTCCTCTTCCAAATCTAGCTCACCCCAAAACTCAGTTTACTACCACGATCTCCCAAACAACCATACTAAATTCTACCTCATTTATCCCACCTTTGAATCATCCAAAATCCCTCCTGCTACTATGATCTCCCTAACCCTTTCCCACAGACTCTTCCCTCCTCCATCCCTCCTTTACTCAACCCAAGCCTCATCCTATTACTGTAAACTCCCAATTAACACTTCTGGATTATTCCCTCCTCTATCCCTCCATTACTCTACTCAATCCAACTAACAAACTGACATTCTCTGCTCAAATTAACTCATACTAATACTGTACTCATATTTCCCTACAATAATCCACCACTAATTCCTCTTGGGTTCCAGAGAAGGCATGCCTGCTTGCCGAAAAGTGCTTTGATGCCTTGTCAGGGGTAGTAAGCGTTATATAAATACTATCAAAATTACAACCCAATCCCAATCCACCCCACTCCCAACCCAATCCACCCCACTCCCAACCCAATCCACCCCACTCCCAACCCAATCCACCCCACTCCCAACCCAATCCACCCCACTCCCAACCCAATCCACCCCACTCCCAACCCAATCCACCCCACTCCCAACCCAATCCAATCCACTCCCAACCCAATCCAATCCACTCCCAACCCAACCCAATCCAATCCACTCCCAACCCAATCCAATCCAATCCACTCCCAACCCAACCCAATCCAATCCACTCCCAACCCAATCCAATCCACTCCCAACCCAATCCAATCCACTCCCAACCCAATCCAATCCACTCCCAACCCAATCCAATCCACTCCCAACCCAATCCAATCCACTCCCAACCCAATCCAATCCACTCCCAACCCAATCCAATCCACTCCCAACCCAATCCAATCCACTCCCAACCCAATCCAATCCACTCCCAACCCAATCCAATCCACTCCCAACCCAATCCAATCCACTCCCAACCCAATCCAATCCACTCCCAACCCAATCCACTCCCAACCCAATCCAATCCACTCCCACCCCAATCCACTCCCACCCCAATCCACTCCCACCCCAATCCACTCCCACCCCAATCCACTCCCACCCCAATCCACTCCCACCCCAATCCACTCCCACCCCAATCCACTCCCACCCCAATCCACTCCCACCCCAATCCAATCCACTCCCACCCCAATCCACTCCCACCCCAATCCAATCCACTCCCAACCCAATCCACCCCACCCCCATCCAATCCAATCCACCACATCCACCCCACCCAATCCACCACATCCACCCCACCCCCATCCAATCCACCCCCATCCAATCCACCACATCCACCCCACCCCCATCCAATCCACCACATCCACCCCACCCCCATCACATCCACCACACCCCCATCACATCCACCACACCCCCATCCACCCCACCACACCCCCATCCACCCCACCCCCATCCACTCCACCCCCCATCCCATCCAATCCACCCCAAACGCCACCCCACCCCAATCCAATCCACCCCACCCCAATCCACCCCCATCCCATCCACCCCACCACAATCCAATCCACCCCCATCCCATCCACCCCAATCCAAATCCCATCCCATCCCCCCCACGCCAATCCGAATCCCATCCCATCCCCTCCACCCCACCCCAATCCAAATCCCAATCCACCCCAGTCCAACCCACCCCAGTCCAACCCACCCCAATCTACTCTACCCCACTCCAATCCACCCCAATACACCCTACCCCACTCCAATCCACCCCAACCCGCCCCAATCCATCATCCCACCCCAATCCACCCCACTCCCATCCACTTTAATCCAATTCAAAACACCCCCCACTCCAACACATCCCCACTCCACCCCACTACCTCAGTCCACCCAACTACCTCAGTCCCTCAGTCCACTCCACTACCTCAGTCCCCTCCATGACACACTACCACTAAATTCTAATCTCCTCCACTCAACAGCACTCACACTCCACGCCACTAACTTTTAGCCATGCTTAACAGCAGCCACACTGATGCACAACATGGCAAGAACACATCGCCAAGACCAATAGCTCTTGTGTAGGTGAGACCTATTGGTTTTGCCAATGCTTGTTTGTAATTGAGTTGATGTTCGGTATTATTCTGTAAGTTTGGGGGAATTCAATATGTGCAAATATGGATATATATTCGATATGTCCAAAAGCACTTTGACGTGGAGAGTATGTTCATAGGATAATTATGCATGTTTCTTACTCTTCGATAATTTTGGAAGATATTTTAAGATGGCAGGCAGGTTACGGCGTTGATATTACACATTGTTAAACATTTGAACTGTCCTCTTTCTATGTCAATGAAGTGCTAAAACGTTGTTTTGCTTACAACGCTAAATATAATGGCACTCGGTTTGAAAGTAGACAGCACGCTATTCCTTCCCATCACTTCTATCAATAACATGGGTGACAATTGCATTCTGTTACACTAAAAGCTCCGAATTTGCAGGAAAATGCATGTTGCAGTGTACTTCATGTCCACATTTTATTATGTGGGAGATATATTTTGTGTTACACTGAAGCCCTTACAGTTTTTCTGGCGGGCTCTCGTTTGACAATATTTGAAATATTTTTGATATAATTAGGGACACGTTTATGATATTGCGTATGCCTAAGTGCCCTGGATTTGTGTATATAATTCGCCTCATTTATTTTTTGGAGCCAAGTGAATAATACTACATTACCTCGAATGTTCGCATTTGGCCTTTGTGTAAGATCCATATTGGATTGGATTGATAGCACTAAAATGAGTTCTTGCGGGCCTTCGCTTATTAACATCCACGCAGTATTTATCTCTAGTGTGAATTTAAATGTACATTATCTGGGTTCCTTGCACTTTTGGCACAATTGTGGCCTCCTTTGTTGAACTCTGCTCGTTTAATCGCCCTGGGTTTGTTGTCTACACTCTGGTCTTTTTTTTAACTAAATAAACATTCATATGATCCTAAATGTCAGTGGGCCACAATGTCTGTGGAACACTCAGGATATTGAAGAAAATATTTTTATCAGGTGTGCCCCCTAATTTACATATAATGTACTGCTGTTTTTTTCCCCACCAAGTTTTTAATTTTATCATAGCATTGCGTAAACACATTACAAAGGTAAAGATCTACATTACTTAGCAACGTTTGGTAGCCCCACCATGGTCCCCGTACATACAGTGCAATATTGCCGGTTCAACAGGAGTAATTGGTTCAATATAATAGCAATGATACTCAACTTGAAGTCATGTCAGTTTGCAGATTCAAATATATACAATTTCGAACAAAAAGAGAGAATTTTTGTCCACCTGCGCGTGCCCGCCTCCACGCACACTCATGCAGAAACCATACTGTGTATACAAATTTTGACAGCACCCATCAGCTTTCCCAACTGAATTTAATATTTAAGCTTGAGGTAGGGGGGACACGCTAATCTCCCAGAGTGTGATGTCGGTCGGCCACTGGGGCGCTATTCTTACGTAGCCAGGGAGATCTTCCTGAAATTCCCGTAACTCATGCAGTAAATTGTCCCAACCTGGAGCCATGAGGATTCCGCGCAATCATCGGGTTGCCTCCTGCCTACGTTCTACTGATTCAGCCCTTCCCAATTTAATTGTCGCCACACACAAGTGCCCCAACCCAGGTAACGAGCTGGCTTTCTCATGCATGGCAATGGACCTGCGGACGATAAATCACGTCAAGTCTATAAAATAATTCACAGCGCTCTCAGCCTTATTACACTTAAACAGACCCAAGACTCTGCAAGCCATGTAGTAGAGGTTTTCACGTCCCGTAATGCGGGACACCACGTTCACGACCTCCCAGCACAAATTTGATGCCACTGGACAATTAGGAAACATATCTGCCATATCAGCATCAGGGGTCCTGACTCCGAGGGCAATTTGAAGAAGACCCAAATATCTGTGCAACGTCACCGGGTGTGATAGGCCCGATGTAAAATGTTATAGCAGTAACCTGTACAGGAGGTCTTGCAATGTATATTCCAGGGCTCTAATTAGCCAGGTAATGAGCCGACAGCCCTCGTCTATAGTGTGCAATGTGTGAACCAGGGTGTTGTTCTGTCTCCGTGTCAGCAATCTGCCATAGTCAGCCAATGCTGGTCAAAAGCCGACCACAGGCCAAGAAATGACCATTCGCATATCCGCAGTCGGTCTGTATTTGTCCAGAAGGCATGAGCGCAATTATGAAACAAAGTCTAAGATGCCCACTCCAGCCTCTTTCCATAGTGCCAGCCCCTGCCTCCTGACTAGGTCTTTAAAGGGTCTGATAGAACACATACAAATCTCGGGGGGATATTGTGACAGTCTGCATCAGGAGCAAGCTTCTATAAAAGCTGGTATGAGCAACACGTAAAAGACTGCCGGCCTCCTGTGGATTCCCATCACGAGGCAGAATGGCCCCTCGCGCCACTTGCTGTGCGTGATCCACAGAGGGCAAGCCCAAGTCGTCCGGCAGCCGTCCCGCTAACCAGCGGGCAGGCCATTTTAGTTGCATCGCTAAATAATAATATTTGAAGTTAGGGGGCCCAAGGTCCCCCTTCTCAAATGAGAGTTGCACAAGTATAATATCAGGCTATTAAAACATATTACTGCTTACCTCTTGAGACATCATTGAAAAATGGACTCCTACATTAGTGCTTTTTTTCCCAAGCACCCATGATTTACCTACTATTATAATTTTAATGTTGTTGAGACTTTTGAGGCTATCTTAAATATATGACAGAATTTCCAATGTCCTCCATATTTACAGGATCCAATGTTAAAACCTGAGGTCAGTCGAAACATCCACAAAAACATCCAGTTTTTGTAGTCAACAGCTGTTTTTTCTTTAATGAGATGTTTGTGCCATCTGCGCTGTACAGGTTTGTTATCAGTTGAATTGTACTTCTGATGTTCAACTTAACTTGGGTAAATACAATAACAACTGCTAACACTTGAATTTGCAGTATATTTCTCTTATGACGGGTTGCATTTGCCCTTTTTAGGGTCGAGCCTGCGTTGCATGTGCTCGCGCATGCGTATCGCAGCGAGACGCTTTAGTTATTAGAAAAGGGCTCGGAGCCCTGTCGACATCACGTCAGTGTGTTGGATTGGTTCGTGGGCGTGCCTAGTAAAATCTGCTTGCTTTCATTAGCGGAAGGCATGCACACGTCATGCCTTTTCCGGTGGTTAGCCCTCCTCGAGCGCAGCGACCAAGTACAGAAAACATGCTAGGCTCGCTGTTTGCGGTCCGCCTCGTGGACTACTTTTTCTCTATTTTCCTAGCGCGATTTTGCTTGGCAGAAGTCGAGCGCTTTACACAGTTAATTGCACTTTTTCGGGTTACGTACATAAAAGCACTTTTGCCGATAGATGAAAAGTCAGGTTAGGAGTTTACAACGCGATCAGCTCTAACATGAGCAAACACAAGACCCGTTGCATTGCAAATGCTTGTTGTTTCTTGGAGAGGAGATTCAATTTAATTGAAATGCCCTTAATGTGATGTAATAACGAATCTATGTGATAACATTAATCTCATATGCTTGTAATGGGTCATGAGGATGGTTCAAATGTATTAAACATTTATAGTAAGAACGAACTACCATGCTCAATGAGGTTTAACACTCCAGCGCTGATTTTCTGGACGGGGCATAGTTAGTTTTTACCTTATTATAAAAACGTTTATGTAAAATAAATATATGAGAATGTTTGTGAATATTTCATAGTCCTGAAGTTCTCAAAGAACAAAACACGTTGGCTACAATCAAATTGTTTTAAAGGAAGATTATCAATAAAGGACTGAAAATGTACCACGCAATGGATCATCCTTTAATACTTTGAATCTTAAAGAAAGGGAAGACTTGAGTATTTTGGAATAATCCTACAAGTGAAGGTTTAATGACAGACATTGCGTTTATGCATACAGAGTGCCGAGTAATATTAATTTACTTTTTTCCCCGTATATAAGAAATGCACTAACAGGGTTTTTGGTCAAAAGTCTTCCTCAACCTCCGAATCATCTGAAAAGTCATCTCCAGACTAACAGAACTGCTGAAATGCCATACCAATGGATGAAGGATGAAAATTCAGCATTTTCACCTTAATTCCCTTGTGCAAACTAGCAGTAACAAATAAGGAGGCTTCTTTTTCAGATGTTACCCAAGCCAAACCTGCTACTCGGACAGCAGGTGAAAGGGTGGATAGAGTTCTTTGAATCTGTTGCTCCCAATTTATTATGTTGGGATGATCTGCCCTATAATAGAAAGCAAAACTGGCCAACATGTTGCTTATAATCAAAGCTCCCTGATACACCTCCGAAAAAAATAGTTGCCCATAGGTTTTCATTTTTGATTTTTGTTTTTGGATCATTAGAGAAGTAATTTATCTTAGGTAGAAATTGCTCATCCAGGACGAATTTATCTGGATGACATTTTAAAAAATGGCAGATGTGTTGCAGTGATGATATGTTTCAGGAACCATGAGACCTATATACTACATTTTGGTGTCAAAACATAGGTTTTTGGGGTCAAGTAGTTTTAGAGAGATCGAAAACTCCCCAGAGCAACCCTTCCGCCATTTTCCAAAATGGCAGCTATAACAGAGGAAGAGACGCATGCAGAAACTAAACAGATTATCATGGTTTTATTCTTTTTATGTATGCACCAAACAATATTTATGTTCTGAATTTGAAAAACAAATACTGTTTAGAACTCATGTTTTATCGAACAATTTGTTTTATTAGGTATGGAAATCTGACCGCCTCATATAGTTCAACACCACATTTTGCCTACAACCAAGTGGGACTGCTGAGCAATAGCATAAAATCCAGGATGTTCATTTAACACAGCCAAGTACCAACAACCTTGAGGCTGTCGGCGTAGAAGAGACAGTAAAAGGGGGAGAGGAGAAAAAACAAAAAAGGATTACTCATCCCTCAACCCCACCCACCGTCCCGTCCTGTGCAAGGCCTAGATAACGACAATATACAGAGTGAAATCAGGCTGTAGAAGTGGGTGTTGTCGGGACCCTGATCTTGTCCGTTCCCCCACCCTGTGGTGGCTCCGGGTTTAATCGTAAAACCCAGAGGTATGTCCAGCAGGTCAATTGCTGTGAGAGGAGTCTGCTGAACAGAGCCCAGCTTTCATTGTAACTAGCGGGATTTGGTTCTACTGCCAGGGACGCCTTCTACATCAGGGCCATCTTTTGGCCTTTAAATGAACTTAGGGGGTAAGTCAGAGTGTTGGGGAATCCTAAAATGGTGTGGGCCAGGAATCACAGTATGGTGGTCATAAAAGCAGCATCAATGTCATCCAGAACCTGGTCCCAGAAGATGGAAAGCTTGGGGGAATGCCATAAGAGATGCAGTACGGTACTGGGGTTGCCACAGCACCTTCAACATTCCAGGGGTTTATGAGCAGCCCATTTCTGTAACCTCGGGAAGTAAGGTACCAGTATGAGGCTATCTTATAGGAAGTTTCAGTCCCTTCTATGCAATGCACTGTGTGGTGCACTCTATAGTATATATCCCCTCCAATCTTTGGTGGAGAGAGGCCTACCCAGTTCCGCCTCCCATTGCAGTTAGCTTTTGGTCTCAGTAAAGGGTCAATCCCGTCCAGAAGGCTTTAAAGATCAGAGGCTAATCGCCAGTCCTCAGTCTTAAGAAAAAGCCACTTCTCATATAGGGAAAGTGCACACACTCCCCTTGTAGGAGTCAGAGGGCCCATCACCCAATGGCGCAGTTGTAGGTACTGGACACAGTCTATGTTGGATAGGGAGTAATCAGCTTTAAGTTTCTGAAAAGGTAAGAAACCCATCAACATCGAAGAGGGAGCCCAGATGCTTACATCTATTTTCATGCCAGCGCCTAAAGTTTACAGGGTGCTTTACTGAGATGAAGTCAGGATTGGACGTAATGGGTGTCATAGGTGAGGGAAGGGAGGAAAGTATGTCCTTGGTAGCGACCGCATCACAGACACGTAGCATCGCTCCCGTGATGTGAGCGGAGTAGAGGCCATTTGCTCTGTGTCGTCTCGGGAGCCATATTTTCATCCAGATGTGTGAGCCTGCGATTGATTGGTCCATGAATGTCCAGTGTTTTTCCGTCATCGGGCAGTTCCATTCGACCACGTAAGAGTTGGGCTGCTTGAAAATATTGCAGGATCTAGGGTGACTGCAAGCCCTCCTGGCGCCTTGGAGCGGTACATCAATTGCTTATGAAGACGTGTTTGTTTGTTTTTTACCGTCCCATAAGAATTTGTTCGACAGTTGCAGCATCTTTAAAGTGTGCAGCGGGGAAGTAAGGAGGAATGTCTGAAATGCATTGAGGAAGTGTGGGAGTATGGTCATTTTCACAGCAGTGATGCAGCCCATACAGGCCACTAGGTCTTTGCAAGTTTGTGAGAGAAGGTTGGAGTAATTAACAGTTGCTGTTTTATGCACGGTTTGAGTCAGTCAGTGTAATGCCTAAGTGGGGCAGGGAAGTCGCTGCCAAGTCAAATGGGTACATGGAGCGCAGTGCAGTTCAAATGCGGGGCAGAACGTAAGGGTAAGGATCTGATTTTTGAATGTTGGTTTTAAAGCCGGTCACTTAAAACAGTCTAAGTTCATCCATGAGAGCAGGGAGGGATCGGATGGAGTCCATAAGGGAGAAACTTACTTCGCCCGCGTACAAACTAGTGAAATGTTGCACACCTTCAAACATGATGTCCTGGAATTCTGGGTTATTCCTCAACCGCCGCGCTAGGGTCTCCATGTAGAGCGCAAATAGGAGGGAGGACAGGGGGAAGCCCTGTCTCGCCCCTCTTTGGATGGAGAAAGATGCTGACAGTCTACTGATGCAAAAAGAACAAGTGATGGACAGAATGCTGAACAATGTCAAACATTCACCACCAGTACAGAGATCTGGGCCTAAATCCATCATTATTTTGCTGCCCATGCCATTCCAGTTTGGACCCAGGCATATGCAAATCAGTCTTGACCCTGTTCCTCATGGGAACAGTCCAGCCCGAACTGCCAGGCCAGGTCTTCCCTGGACTGGATCAAGCATCATGGGACCTGTTTCGGGGTTACACCCCTCAACAGCCAGGCTAGCTTGAATCCAGTGGCATGGGAAGCACGGGACCCACGTCATGGCATACCCTTCCCACTTAGGGCGACAAATGCAAAAACAACAAGTGATGGACGGAATGCTGAACAATGTCAAACATTCACCCCAAGTACAAATATCTGGGCCTAAATCCATTGCCCATGCCATTCTAGTTTGGACACAGCCATATAAGCAAAAAAACAATGGATTAAACCCAGATCTTTGTGACTGGGGGGTGATTGTTTGATTTGCTCTGCATTCCGTCCATCATCTGTTCTTTTTGCGCCAATCTACCGATGACTTTAATGGAGGTCCTAGGAGCAGAGTAGATGCTTTCAATTCATTTACAAATGCGGGTCCTAAGGTTAAACCTCGGAAGCGTGACAAAGAAATAGGGTCAATGTACACGGTTGAGGGTTTTTTCTGTGTCGATGGGCAACAGGAGCACCTCTTGCCGCAACCGGTGCACGTTATCCATCACGTGTTACATTATTTTAGTATTGTTGCCCGGTTGTCGAACTGGTATAAATCCTGCCTGGCTGGGATCAATCGGGCCAGGAATCAACAGGTTGAGGCGTGAGTCTAGTATGCTGCCAAAGAGTTTCGTGTCTATGTTTAGCAGGGAGATCAGATGGTAGGACCTGTAAAGTGTCAGATCTTTGCCTGGTTATGGAGTGACTGATATTGTGACCTTGCTCATGGTGCCCATTATTGTGCCCTTTTTGGCGAATGACTTAAAGAGCTGAGTTAACAACAGGGCTAGTTTGTGACAAAAGATTTTGTAAAACTGCGAGTTAAAGCCATCCAGGCCTGTGGCTTTCCGCAACTTGAGGCGGGCTGCAGCAGAGATGACTTCGTCTATGCAAATGGTGTCATCTAGTGTGGTGGCCTCGGCACACATCGCGGCAAGCCACTGGTGTCCCCCTGATGAAAGTGTCCCTGTCTGGCCATATCGTTGCCACAAACCTATTGATGTTCAGATCCATGACCAAGTTGAGGTCACCCCCTAGGAGTATAGCAGCATCTGGTGTCTGCAACATTGGTGCTAGAGAGGAGGTCAGAAAGGTCTCCTGGTGGTTGTTGGGAGCGCAGACATTCGTTAGTGTCAAATGAAGTGTACCTATCTGGAGGTGGAGCACTAGAAAGCGTCTCTTAACTTCAATTACAGTGGATAGAATTTGAGAAAAGAGTATGCCCCACCACTTTCTTGGAGGGCCCAGAGGACTAAAAGCTGCCTCAGGAAATGGCTGGAAAGCATTCTATGGGTATCTTTTGGGAGTAAATGCATTTCTTGGAGGAGGCAGATGTATGTCTCAGAGTGCTTTAGGAGGGAAAGGACTGCAAGTCGTGTGGAAGGGTTATTGAGACCCCCTTACATTGAGGAGAAGGATCTTCAGATCCATGATTTACAAAACTTGATTTGTAAGCATGTAGGGAACTCCCTTTGCAGGTGTTATGACTCAAAAGGGACCCAGAATAATATTTATTATCACCTAGTCAGTACATATCAAAGTGGATAGTACTAACGTAAACCTCAACTTAATCAGTTCAACATGACATTGTTAATGACAATATCCGTGGCATGGAGCCCTATTGGGCCTGGTCGGCCAAATCTGTCCAGCACATGTAAGCAGTGACTCATTTGCGGGGTAATGATATCCAGAATTAGTTCACACTTGGCCACATCCCATCCCCACTTCCACCCTCCCACCTACAGCTGTGCGACAAGAAGTCCCATTTAGGGTGGTGTGGCTTATGTAGGGTCCGCTGATAGTGTGGCAAGCACAGCTTCATGTTCAAGAGCCATTGCAGTGGGGTCCGGGCGGAAGCTGGGATTTATGCCTGCGCTGGCGTTTTGGTGAACCCTGTACTTGCAGCCTCGATGGAGCCTCTTCTGACTCCGCGTTGCCAAGCACTGCATAGGCCTCCCACAGAGACCGCAGTTGGTGCAGTTTACCATCCAGACAGAAGATAATTCTAAAGGGGTGCCCCCGAATATGTAATTCCGGCGTTCTGTAAGTGGAAAGTGACTGGCCAAAAATCTATCTTCTTCTGGAGGGTTGTGGTGTCAAAGTCCTGAGAGTAGGGGCACATGATCCCTGACATGGAGGGGGTGGAGCTTATGAGCCCCTGCGAAGGATGATTTCTTTGAGGCCAAAGTTGTGTACTCTGACTAAGATGTCAGCAGGGGGACGTGGGCTTGACTGAGCACCAACCCCATGGAGTTGATCAAATTTCATGGTCGAAGGCACAACATCTCCCAAAACGAAGCTAAAGAGGGCTGTCACATATGATTCGAGATCTATACCCTGTGTCCATGTGGGGACCCCACAAATGCAGATGTTGCTCCGCCTAGAGCGTTTCTCCAAATCTTCAGCGTGGGACTGGAGTTCTATTAGCAGATTCTGAAGACTTCCTGTTGCATCTATTCTATTTCCTCATGGCATTCATCTTCCTCGTGTTCCAGGGTTGCTACCCTCTCCCCTATCACATCTAGATCTCTGCACACCTCTCACAGAAAGGTCTTTTTTGACGGTTTGCAAATCTTGCCACAGTGAGGTGAACAAGGCCTCCAGGAAGGATTGCGTTACAGTACCCGCTGGTTCCTTGGTTTCAGGCGAAAGTTCATCATCCTTTTTATTGATTCTGAGGCCCACAGTGGGTTTGGTTAAAATGTCTGTAGAAAGCGTTTTTTCTTGCCTTTAGTCGCCATGCTCGAGATTACTAGTTATTGGTAGTTGAGGGCTTTAATTGTTGCAACACTAAGCCGCAGGTGATGTCAATGTATGGTCATGGAAAGTCCACTCTGCTTTCAATTTGGGAGGACCAAGCCAGGGAGTGTTAAAACGTGATGCCACCCCAAGGGCCAACCAGCCTTTGCTGTTGCTGGAACGTGTGTGGAAGTGTGTCCAGCTTTACAAGTGGGGGGGGGTGGGGTTGGGGGGGGGGGGGGGCAGCCGAGCAGGTTCAGGGTCAAGTGGATAACAGGGCAATGTGTGGGTGCTAGGTCAGGTCCTACACAAGCAGGTAGAAGGGGAAGGATCAGGGCGTGCCAGCAGGGCCTCCTAACCCCATATGCAGGCACTCTAGCTCGGTGCAGTTTTTGCAAGGTGCACACTGACTTTGATATCTGTAGAACAGTCTGAACGACCTCTCCAAAGCTTTGCATGGATGAAATCCTGCCCATTTGTAATTGTGACATAGTCTAGTCTACAACAGCAGTTTTCAATAAGGACCCCTTTTCAAATTGAAATTCTTCAGGTGAAAGGTTTTTTTTTTTTGGGGGGGTTTTTTCGAGCTTTTGTACGAGTTGGTGCTTCACTGGTTTGGCAGTGTCGCTGCAGCATCGCCATCAAATAATGCGTTTTTTGGGAGAAATCATGATAAAAAACGTCCTTGTTAAATTCACCCCTTTCTTTTGGAACATCTTTCTCTCTATGTGCTTGCAAAAGTTTTTTGTTTTTTTTCTTTTCTTTTTATAATCTGTTATGTAGTGGCTGGTTGGACGAAACTCTTTTTATGACAATTGAGGAGTGAAAGTTTAGCTTTAGTGATTATGTCAAACAGCTTTTTCAATACAAATCTCTACTGCTTCAGTTCTGCATATAGTTTCGATCCATGTTCCAGGACATCTAGTAAACGTGTCTTTAGATCATTATCCACATTTTGTTTGGTCACAAAGTTGTGAAGTCGCACAGGCTCAGTCATTTCAAAGGTGTTTTACTTGCTGCTGCATGAAATAAAGCCTGTCTACATATTTATTAATGTGTTCCACTCTCTTTCCCACAAGTTCCTGGTGAAGAACAGTTTCTCAATAGTCCACTAATTTTGAAATGGTGATCTCTTTGAAAACACTGCAAATACAAAGGACTGCATGGTAAAACTAGCCGCCATTGAGGAACATATTTACTTTTACTTATCTGACCAGCAATTCCATAGGAACTTTTTAGTGTTCTGTGGACTGTATGTTCCAGTTTTATATCTGGAGCAACAGCACTGAGCCTTCCCCTCTGTCTTTCACCACAATGTCTTTGGGTGCATTTTTCCCCCCCAATACCAGGACCCATATCTCAGATAGTGAAATCAAATTTGTGAAACTCAGGGACTGCAATGTCTTAACGTGCAGCTCCCAATAACCTTCCCGATCAGCATGTACCAAGTTTCTTTCACCTACAGCTATCATGTGTAAAACATTTCCCCAGTACTTGCAAAGTTATGATTTTTCTTCACATTCTTTGACAAACTCTACGCACTAGATTTTCAGAAACTGAACAGTGTATTGAACGTTGCCTGGCTCTGCATTTTGACTGAAGTGCCCCCTGTGCCCTGTTCGCATCTAGGCTAAGATATGCAAAACCAGATTTATCATTCTTGTTCCAGAAAGCATTCCAACACAATGTTCCTATAGCCTCAGATATGACAATAATACCATGTAACAAACTAACATAATGAGTTCCGCTCATTACTGACTGGACAGTTTTGCTTCCAAAGATTTCAGCCTCCATTAATGCATCATCTATTCCACATCCACCGAGATAACTTCCTGCACATTGCAAAGCAACTTTTGTCATGTGGGCAATGCCCATCATTGGATAAAGATCATCAAATTCGACTGAATTACTCAAAAAATGTCAGCTACAATACGGAAAACACCATCACTGCAGAAAATTGGCAGGACAGGCTGCTCTTCCAGCTGAGCATGCAATGTTTATTTTATTTTTTTGAGCTGTGTAAACTGTTGCGTAGTTTGTGACTGAAGATGGTTTTACTGGTAAAAACCCAACATTCTACAGTGAGACGGTATTCTGGGAGATCAGAGCATGAATTCTAGCCTACAGGGGAACTGGCTTTTCTTTATCCTTCAGTTCGCACCAAATAAGCGATAGGATAAACTTTGTTAAATCAGTTTTATGGTCCACAGCATCAGGTAGAAGAAGATGCATGTCCTCAGCCACTTTGAAAGTTTCAGGTAGACTGGAACGTGTTGATGGCTTGTAGTGATTTTCCACACGTTGGCAAGGTAGTCGGGTTGAAGTCTGCAACTTCGTTTGTTTATGCCTACAGCTGAAAGCTTGTTTTCCAGCAGCTGCTTCATAGGTACAGTCTTGAAAAAGCACCATGGAAGTATTTTGTGCTGGATGTTCCAGACAAAGAAGAGTGGTCTTCAAAATAAAAATCATCAAGACCAGAAATTGTAAATGCTTTCCTGGTAAAGTAACTTGGAAGTGGTGTGCTGTCAGATTAACAAGATTTTTCAGCATGAGATGCTAACAAATTCCTGCTCCGTAGTAATATAATTTGTTGATAAACCAATCCTATTCATTCAAGTGATTAGCTCTGTACTTTTGCACTTGCCATAGATTACATGGTCAGACATCATGTGTAGCAGAGTTTTGTTTACCGTGATTTAATTCCTTAAACATGACTTGGAAAAGACAGTACATTTGCACAGTATAAGCCTGTTGGTTCATGGGAGTCTTCCACTTCTTCGCTTATCTTTAAATCCATCATCAAAATTGTCGGCTTCTGTTGCCACTTCAAGAACTTTAGTTTGTAAAAAGTTTTGCTTTGCTAATATTAAACAATGGTATCACAAATGTCAAGACAACATCAGGCATTCTTGTTGACTCCCATGATTTACGGAGCTCTGGGGCATCACAAAATTTGTCATTAAGTCCAAAATCTAAATCTGTACTCACATACTCTATACTTTGTTCTTTCGTCAATCCCTTTGGCCCTTCTCTGGCTAAAACACAGCTAACATATTGAAGAGCCTCTACTTTCTGATCAGTTGTTGAAGGTGGACAAGGGGTAGTTATCGATCTTGTGTATGGGCCCTGGGTTTGGTTGTCGTCGCTTTCTCAGAAGTCTCGGATTCTTATTGTGATTCACTGGTTTCTTTTACTTTTTGAATATTTGATTCTCTTCACCCATCAGTTTTCATCTTTTGTGAACTTAGTCTTGCCATATTTCTGCAGCTTCGCAAACTCTCTTCTGTCGAGCCGCGGTTGATGTTAGCTTAATTTTTGATTAGTTAGGCATATGACACATTTGTCTTTGTTGAAGGAGTCCACAGATTTTGGAGTTAGCAACATTGTCAGGAGTTAAAGATTCTCTGCTACCACCTGCTTCACTCATGTTTACGAATTTAAAACAGAAAATCTGAAACAAAAACAATATTAAAATGAAATGGGTAAAACATCATTATAGAGCAGCCATTTTGGAAACTGGCAGAAGAGTTGCTTGGAGGAGCTATTTCCTGTCACTATAAGACTACTTGAACCCCAAAACATATGTTTTGACACCAAAATGAAGTATAAGTCTCATGGTTCCTGAAACATTACATCTTAACATTTTAAAAATGTTGTCCAGGAAAAAAGAAAAAAAAAAGAAGAAACGGCCTGGATTAGCAATATCTACACAAGCTAAATTACTTTGCTGATACAAAAACACAAATCAAAAATGAAAATCTTTGGAATGAAAATATATATATATATATATATATATATATATATATATATATATATATATATATATATATATATAATTATTTTTAAATTATTATTATTTTTATTTTTTTGGGAATGGAGGTATATCAAGGGGCCAGAACTATTAGCTAGAGGGCTGATTCAAGTTAAACACTGTTACAAATATCTAGCCAGAAAGGCTAGAAACTATTCACTAGTTCTATTTAATGAGGAACTACTATTGTGTCAATATTCTGAGCTAATAGCGTTTTTGCCAACATCTGTCGCATAACATATGTATGGAAATCTACCTAGTTTAAGTGCTTCCATGTTTTTTTTCAATTTGAAACTCTGAAATAGTTTTTTGTATTCCTGCTGTGGTCTGGGTCACATTACAGGGACTACCAGCTTGTATGCTCTGTGAAAATGGCACACTTATCTCTCAGTGCAGTTCCCAATACGCAGCCTTTTATAATTCATCAATCCTTGAAGGTCAGTAGTTTCTTTGCATCCAAGTAGACAGTTACAAATGCTTTGGTGCAGAATTTATAATCTAATTTTTAGCTTCACATTCTCACAGCAACTAGGGAAAACCTAGTTATTTGGAACACTACAAACTCAAAACGAGGTGAGGGGATCATATTTTGCAATGTTTATTATCAAGAAATGCTCCATGGCAAACCTGGTATCTCTAATAGCCAGCATAGACTCCTGCATGATTCATAAAGAACAGGGTTGGAATCCACTTGTTGGAGGATCCTTAGTTTAACGCTTTCCTGGACCACCTTGGTTACTACAGCACAAAGTACTGGACAGGTCCACATTCCATTAGGCACAAGAATTGCATCTTCAACTACAAATAGAAGTGGCCATGCCCACACATCCGAATTTCCATTCAATACTGGAAATTGAAATGAAACACTGTACATGGCTGAGGGCAAAAATCAGTACTTCTATTTCCTGCAACTCGATTAAAGAAAGACTGAGCTGCCCAGGACCTGTATCTCCATTCAGGGCTTTCTTTAGTGAACAACATGGGAGTTTCATGCCCCTGCGCACAGGGCTAGATTGAGAAGATATACTGGAATCCAGAGATAGACATGGACCCCTCGGAAGCATGAACCCAATAAATTGTCTGCAGATAATGCAGTAATAAAGATGTACAAGTCAGCATTTGAGGAGTCCAGTAAAATTGAGTGGAGTAGTAGTTTCCTAGAAGATTTAGCTGTCAACATAAAAAGGGAGGAAGAACAGGTCCATGTGGTGTGAGGGGTCCCCATACCCATTCCGGTAAGAGGGTCATGTGAGGCAAAGCTTATGCTTAATTTTCTGCATACTGCTACAATTCTGAAATGTTATGGGACTTTTCCACCCACAATATTGTCATTACAGTAGTGCTCTGTGCAGTAATAATTCAAAATGGTGAAGCTTTCCTGTGGTTGGGTGCTATCCCACTAGCGAGCAATCTCAATGCTATGCTTGCCCCTAGAAAATATTTTGGATAAAGGGACCATTTTCTTGAGCCTTTATCACTATAATCTTGCCTTACCAGTTTTTGCAGTGAAGTCTTGCTTTTAAATGCCATGTTAAGGGCCTCCATGGTTAGTATTTTTTAAATCACTGTTTTGTCAGGCTGCTATACTAATACCTCCTGTGTTTTCTCCAAGAACCAAGATACTCCACGAGAATTGTATTACCAGCCACCCCCTCCCACAAAAAAACCTCACACAGAATTGAGCTGGGACCACGATATTCTATTATTAAGTCCATTCATATGGATACAAAGTTTTAAAACCCATCTCTAGTAAATATTTTATAGAGGTGCACAACTTAAAAACGTTTCCAAAACCACTCACTGCATTTCATTCTCATTTCAGTCTTTTGTTAAAAAGTGACAGGTCATAAATGTTCTGTTCTACCAGCATCTACTGGCGCTCCTGGGTTCACTAATTCTTACAAATTATTTTCTTTAGTCACGCCAATATAGTTAAGTCCGTACGGATGGGATATCAAATCAAAAAAAATTCTGAATTCTAATTTGTGGATTTACAATTTGCCATTTATGCTTCATACCCAAATCTGTTTCTTTTGTGGGTTTTGTGAAAAGCCAACCCCAGCATTGCCTATAGGGGAAATGCATCTTTAATTGTGGTAAACCCAGAACTCCTACACTTCAGATTATTCAGAAGTTTTTAGGGTTTGGGTATGCATCAATAGGTCTTGTAAAGTCGTATCTCTAAAGTAAAAAAAAAAAAATCTAGGATCATGGATTCTTATCTAGAACGTGCCAAAATGGTTTCACAATCTTCGTAACTGGATATGGTACAATATGTTGAAACACATGCTAATATGCCCACAGACGGGTGTGGTTAGTTTATAACAGTACTTCCCAGTTATTTTCTGCACTATTCCTTGCTTTCTTCACTACTCTTTTGGGTATTGTCAACGACTTGTCGACCGTCTGTCAATCCTGACATAAAAAAAATCTGTAAAGTTATTGTAATTCTTGGTCAAAGCCAAATGGATACATTCAATGATAATACTTCTCAACAAAAGGAGAAGACACCCTCCAGGAATATCTCACCTCCCACCTTACTCCCCAATTGCCCATGTACTGAGAAGTCCCAATAAGTGCACAACACCAAAGGCACCCGCTGCTTCCAGAGTGCACCCCCAAATGAGGCAAAGTATCCAATAAACGCAACCGATGGTGCACCAAAAGTAAATTTACGTCAATTCTGAGTCCAAAGGGCGATTATGGATTAGTGGGTGGTGTCTTTACACACATAACATATTATATAGGTGATTTTAACAATTGTATACATGGGTGTTTTTAACCTTGGATGGGGAAGGCAGTTCTGTACATGGTATTGTGATTATGTAAAATATATTTTTCTTGTAAAGTGGTATTTTTCATAATTTGCATGTTTTTGTTACAGTCCCGAGGAGGTTCACCGGAAGTGAACGGAACGCATTGGCTGTGCTGCTTTGTAATTATTGGTGAAAATAAATAAGTTTTGAATACATACCTTGAACTTTGGATTCAAAATTGACGGAAATATAATTTTGGTGCACTATTGGTTGTATTTATTACATTCAATGATAATATCTATCTGTAAGGAAATGCCTCCTTGGCATGGTTACCCCCTGATTTTTTGCCTTTGCTGATGCTATGTTTTGAATTGAAAGTGTGCTGAGGCCTGCTAACCAGGCCCCAGCACCAGTGTTCTTTCCCTAACCTGTACTTTTGATTCCACAATTGGCACACCCTGGCACCCAGATAAGTCCCTTGTAACTGGTACCTCTGGTACCAAGGGCCCTGATGCCAGGGAAGGTCTCTAAGGGCTGCAGCATGTATTATGCCACCCTAGAGACCCCTCACCCAGCACAGACACACTGCTTACCAGCTTGTGTGTGCTAGTGAGAACAAAATGAGTAAGTCGACATGGCACTCCCCTCAGGGTGCCATGCCAGCCTCTCACTGCCTATGCAGTATAGGTAAGACACCCCTCTAGCAGGCCTTACAGCCCTAAGGCAGGGTGCACTATACCATAGGTGAGGGTACCAGTGCATGAGCACTGTGCCCCTACAGTGACTAAGCAAAACCTTATACATTGTAAGTGCAGGGTAGCCATAAGAGTATATGGTCTGGGAGTCTGTCAAACACGAACTCCACAGCACCATAATGGCTACACTGAAAACTGGGAAGGTTGGTATCAAACTTCTCAGCACAATAAATGCACACTGATGCCAGTGTACATTTTATTGTAAAATGAACCCCAGAGGGCACCTTAGAGGTGCCCCCTGAAACTTAACCGACTATCTGTGTAGGCTGACTGGTTCCAGCAGCCTGCCACACTAGAGACATGTTGCTGGCCCCATGGGGAGAGTGCCTTTGTCACTCTGAGGCCAGTAACAAAGCCTGCACTGGGTGGAGATGCTAACACCTCCCCCAGGCAGGAGCTGTAACACCTGGCGGTGAGCCTCAAAGGCTCACCCCTTTGTCACAGCACCGCAGGACACTCCAGCTAGTGGAGTTGCCCGCCCCCTCCGGCCCCGGCCCCCACTTTTGGCGGCAAGGCCGGAGAAAATAATGAGAATAACAAGGAGGAGTCACTGGCCAGTCAGGACAGCCCCTAAGGGGTCCTGAGCTGAGGTGACTAACTTTTAGAAATCCTCCATCTTGCAGATGGAGGATTCCCCCAATAGGGTTAGGATTATGACCCCCTCCCCTTGGGAGGAGGCCCAAAGAGGGTGTACCCACCCTCAGGGCTAGTAGCGATTGGCTACTAACCCCCCAGACCTAAACACGCCCTTAAATTTAGTATTTAAGGGCTACCCTGAACCCTAGGAAATTAGATTCCTGCAACAACAAGAAGAAGGACTGCCTAGCTGAAACCCCTGCAGAGGAAGACCAGAAGACAACAACTGCCTTGGCTCCAGAAACTCACCGGCCTGTCTCCTGCCTTCCAAAGAACTCTGCTCCAGCGACGCCTTCCAAAGGGACCAGCGACCTCTGCATCCTCTGAGGACTGCCCTGCTTCGACGACGACAAGAAACTCCCGAGGACAGCGGACCTGCTCCAAAAAGACTGCAACTTTATCCAAAGGAGCAGCTTTAAAGAACCCTGCAATCTCCCCGCAAGAAGCGTGAGACTTGCAACACTGCACCCGGCGACCCCGACTCAGCTGGTGGAGAACCAACACCTCAGGGAGGACCCGCGGACTACTATACGACTGTGAGTACCAAAACCTGTCCCCCCTGAGCCCCCACAGCGCCGCCTGCAGAGGGAATCCCGAGGCTTCCCCTGACCGCGACTCTCTGAAACCTAAGTCCCGACGCCTGGAAAAGACCCTGCACCCGCAGCCCCCAGGACCTGAAGGACCGGACTTTCACTGCAGAAGTGACCCCCAGGAGTCCCTTTCCCTTGCCCAAGTGGAGGTTTCCCCGAGGAAGCCCCCCCCTTGCCTGCCTGCAGCGCTGAAGAGATCCCTTGATCTCTCATTGACTTCCATTGCGAACCCGACGCTTGTTCTAACACTGCACCCGGCCGCCCCCGCGCCGCTGAGGGTGAAATTTCTGTGTGGGCTTGTGTCCCCCCCGGTGCCCTACAAAACCCCCCTGGTCTGCCCTCCGAAGACGCGGGTACTTACCGGCTGGCAGACTGGAACCGGGGCACCCCCTTCTCTCCATTGAAGCCTATGCGTTTTGGGCACCACTTTGAACTCTGCACCTGACCGGCCCTGAGCTGCTGGTGTGGTAACTTTGGGGTTGCTCTGAACCCCCAACGGTGGGCTACCTTGGACCAAGAACTGAACCCTGTAAGTGTCTTACTTACCTGGTAAAACTAACAAAAACTTACCTCCCCCAGGAACTGTGAAAATTGCACTAAGTGTCCACTTTTGAAATAGCTAATTGTGAATAACTTGAAAAGTATACATGCAATTGAAATGATTCAAAGTTCCTAATGTACTTACCTGCAATACCTTTCAAACAAGATATTACATGTTAAATTTGAACCTGTGGTTCTTAAAATAAACTAAGAAAAGATATTTTTCTATAACAAAACCTATTGGCTGGATTTGTCTCCGAGTGTGTGTACCTCATTTATTGTCTATGTGTATGTACAACAAATGCTTAACACTACTCCTTGGATAAGCCTACTGCTCGACCACACTACCACAAAATAGAGCATTAGTATTATCTCTTTTTACCACTATTTTACCTCTAAGGGGAACCCTTGGACTCTGTGCATGCTATTCCTTACTTTGAAATAGCACATACAGAGCCAACTTCCTACACTATCCATGTGATGTGTTCCCATGTATTGTTCAGGAGGTTTTCAATAACCATCATTATTTCCTCTAGTGGAATACCTTCAAAGTCAAAGTCTATCAATAAATCCTCTTCCAGAATAAAAGACACACTTTACATTAGATTTAATACTTCCTTTGTCTCCTTTAAGTTGGACTGTATATAAAATACCTCAGCCTCAAGAATCAATCACAGAACCTGGAGAGCGGCACCAGGGCAGATCCAATGCCAGACACTTTAGGGCATCAAGGAGGTGGATATTTTTCATGTGAATTTTAGGTAAAAAAACACAAGTAAGGCGCTTGGGTTCCTTAACCAAAGTCAGTCAGCCTTTTTCGTGGTTGTCTAACCTTCTGCCTCTGCTTCTACCATCATTGTTTTGATTTCCATCATTAGATCGTGGATTGGGTCACATTTAATGATTCGTCAAGTGAAGTGATCCCCTGTAAGTGGGAGGCCCAGACTTAGAATGAACCACCAAAACATGCTTTGCCCACAAGCAGAAATACGTAGCAGGAAAACTCAAGCCCCATGAAAAACACCTTTAAATTGTATCTTTTTTCCGATATTTTTGTAATAGTCGCCTCAAACGTAGTCCTGTCACATTTGATATGTGGAGAAATGTAGCTGCTCCACTTTTTATGGAAAACAAGAAAAAAATCATTTTATCATGTTCTTTCCTCATAAAAATATCCTCCGATCCATTTAACACCACAAATCAGCAAAAATAATAGTTCATATGGAGCTTTACCTTTCTTGCACACAGGTACAGTGTTTCTGTAGAACCATCGAATGGTGCAACAAACAGAAAAGGCTATGAAAATAAAAAGTACATTCAATAGAGGTTGCAACTCACTAACTAGGGACATTAACCACGACTAACCGTAACTCAATGTGGCTATATAAATTAAGTGTCCAAAAGAAAAAAAAAAAGGCTGCATAAACATGCCTACTTTCAAAGAGCCAAATGGAGCATGCTTTAAAAAATGTTTGCAGGCAGTACAGCATGCAACACTGATGTGCTGTTTTAATTATCATCGCCATATTTGACAGTTAAAATATCAATGAAGAAAGAAAACTAATTTCAGTGACAGATTGTTTTGTCTATTTCTAGTACGGGCATGTGTAAATAAACTTCAACTTGAACTAGAGCAGGACTTCCATAAATTAAACTTAATAGCAAAACAGTGCATTTGTCACTCAGAGCATGCCAGAATTTGTGCAAGATGAAGAACTGGTTCTAGCAGCTGTAAAAGCGTTTTGGGTAAGAAAAAGGTGTGGGGTGCACGTTAAGCACACCACCCTGGACTCACCCAGATGTTTCGTTTTCAGGTGTGTGAAGGTCTGGTAGATTTTTCTACGTGGCAGCGTCCCAAAGTCTAAAAAGTGCAGCTACTCACCATTCCAAGTGGGACGATATTGAGAGTTAGCTAAGTCTCTTGGCCCAAATGCAAAATCAAAACCCAAAATAATCAACTGTCCTCTTGCTTGCTGTTGGGATAAGATCTTTTTGTTTGCAGGACAGGGGGGCTGAAAGATTGTTACCCCCTTCAGTTGGAGTGGGGGGCATAACCATGTCCATACTGGTTGGCAGCCCTCACCCCTATTTTTTATTTTAAATTCCTTGGCATCTAGGAGGCTTCCTCCCCCAGGAGTGGATCGGAGGTAACTGCCTCATCGGCCCACTGGTAGGCAGAAAAACTATTTTCTTATTTATTTGGGGTTGGGGTATGACCCCACTCTCAAAAAAATATATATCTTCTCTGTTTCTAGTGGGCTTCCTGCCTGGGGGCAAAAGGGCCCAATACAAATAGGCTGATCTGCCCCCAAAGGGGGCAACAATAATGTTCCCCCTGGGGCGCAACCTTTGCCCAAGGGGCCTGCCCTTCCCCAAACAAACACACACACACACACACAAACCCTGGTGCCTAAGTGGTTTCTGCGCCCCTTGGGGGTAGATGGACCTAATAGAAATAGGCTGATCTGACACCAAGGGGGCAGAAATTGCCTAATATAATATGCGCCCCCTGGGGAGCGACCCTTGCCTAAGGGGGTCGCTCCCCTCATGTAAAAAAAATAATAATGTTTTTTAAATCCCTGGTGTCTAGTGGTTTCGGCACTTCTTGGGGGCAGATTGACCTAATAAAAACAAGGGGCAGAAATGGCCTAAAATACATTTGGCTCCCTTGGGTAGCAACCCTTGCCTAAAGGGCCACCCCCCTCATAAAAAAATTAAATAATAATAATAATAATTATCCCGTGTCTAGATCAGCCTAATTAAAATAAATAGGCTAATATGTGCCAAAGTGGGGAAGAAATGGCCTAAAACATAACTGCCCCACTGGGGGCGACCCATGCACAAGGCGTTGCTCCCCTTATTGATAAAAAAAATTTAAAAAAATCTCTGGTGTCTGGTGGGCATTACTGCAGCACGATCGCATACCGATCGTGCTGCAGGAATGCTCTGAGAGACATGAAAAGGAAAGGAGAAGCCTTTCCTTGCCTCTCTGACCTCCCTCTTCCTTTATCCGAGGAGAAACTGTTCAGTTTCTTCCCTGTTGTGCTTGAAGCCGTGCTCCCAGCACGACTGGGGCAACCTCTGACGAGTGGGTAAGCTTGGAGGGGGTGCTAGCACTCCCTCCGTGGGCCAGGTGCAGGACGTAACAGTTACGTCCTCGGCACTGCAGCTGAGGACGTAACTGATGTCCAGGCCAGCCAAGGGGTTAAATAATGTAGTGCTGAATGATCAACTAAAGAAACGAAAAGGAAAGAATACTAACGTATACAAGTGAAATGTTATTTCATGCCTCCTTTATTGTAACACAGATTGGCCCCACTACTTTTTGTCATAATGCAGTGCCCTGTGCAAAAAATTTAATAAATAATCACCAATACATCGACGTGAAGATATGCACGCAAATGAAAATAAACACTTCTGGCTTTACAAAAGGCTTTTCCCAATAAACAAATTAGGCCTATGTTGGCACTGTCATAACTCTTCAAAATAAATTGATCAAATCCATGGTACCTGATGTAATTTTAACCCAGCAGATCAATCAAGCCTTTAGTCTTGTCACCATAACCTGCTGAGGGATCATGTATTGTGCATAAACTCAGAAAGTTGCAGCGGACCTGGCTCAAAACAAACAACAGTCAAGACAAACTGCAGCTACACAAACTTAACAGGCTATACAAATCATCAATCAAAAAAGCTAAAAAAAAGATACTACTCAGACAGAATTCTAAATGCTCAATCTACAACCAAGGAATTCTATAAAATTCTCAATGAATTTCAAAAACCGACATGCATGGAAGGAAGTCATCCCACCACTCAAGATTTCACAAACAAATTGACAACTCACTACACAACCAAGGCAGACACATTGGACTCCTATTTAAAACAGAAGAAAACCATCAGCACCAACCCCTTTTTTCTAAAATACCCTTTAAGAATAAACCATCCCAACCTCTACAGTCCTTCAAACAAATATCCCAGGATGAATTTATGGATTTGGTCAAAGCAAGCAGACCTTCTGGTTGCCCTTCTGACCCTTGCCCACCACAAATCTTCAAGAACATCCTGCTATCTACTTCTGCTGCCACACCTGTAAGAAGAATCATCAACAACTCTAACTTCAGGAACCTTTCCTGCAGACCTGAAAAAGGCATACATACGACCATTATTAAAGAAAACAAACCTAGACCCACAAGACCACAACAACTACAGACTTATCACAAATGGACCTTTCCTGGGCAAATTGATAGAAAAAGTAGCATTCGCCCAGATGTCACAATTCATTGAAGACAATTCTATACTTTCAGACTTCCAAACTGGATTCCGCCCAGGAAAAAGCACTGAATCAGCACTCATGGCAATCTGGGACGATCTTAAAAACACAGTTGACCGAAATGGAGTTGCTGCACTACTTCTCTTGGACCGCTCAGCTGCCTTTGATACGGTTGACCATGACACCCTAACTCAAAGACTCCACAAAGCCGGCATACAAGGGATTGCTCTCGACTGGATTACTTCCTATCTCCAAAAAAGAGCGAATATCATCCACTCGCCCCCCTTCTCGTCCGAACCCTACCTCACAAAAGCAGGGGTCCCCCAAGGGTCAATCATCTCACCTTTGCTTTTCAACATCTACATGATATCATTACCAGAACTGATCAATGATTTCCATCTCACATGCTACAACTATGTAGATGACACACAAATACTACTTAAATTAGAAGACCCCAAAAACATTGAAAACTCAGAAATCTTCAGTTGCCTCAGAGCCGTTGATCAGTGGATGACCTGAGCCATATCAAACTAAATACCTCCAAAACAGAAATACTCATATGTGGTGACTGGAAGAATTATGACCCTCTGTGCGTCTGGCCTGACGATCTCGGACCACCTCCTCAATTATCCAAGGAAGTGAAAAACCTAGGAATCACCATGGATTCCAAGCTAACTATGAATGCCCAAGTAGACAAATTAGCACGCACAAGCTTCATCACCTTGAAGACTTTACGACGCATCTTCCCCCACCTCGGATTTCCACACAAGGTGCAAGCTACTATCTCGCTTGTACTATCCAAACTGGATTATGCCAATAGCCTCTACCATGGATTATCTCTATCTGTTATGAAAAAACTACACTGTATCCAGAATTCCGCAGCCAGGCTACTACTACATATAAAGCCGCAAGCCCACGTCTCCCCTGCCTTGAGAGCACTACACTGGTTACCCGTTGCCAGAAGATGCACTTTCAAGCTGCTTTGTATCACCCACAAAGCTATACATGTAACAGGACCGCTTTTTATCAGAAAGCAAATTACCAAATACATCCAACAAAGAACCCTCCGCTCAAGACTGGCACCCCACCTTAGAACACCACCATACAAGAAAGAGACTGTAGGTGGTACATCCTTCTCCGTCCAAGCAGCCAAACTATGGAATTCATTACCCCCAACTATAAGAGCCACAGATAACTTTCTTGTCTTCAGAAAACTACTCAAGAGTTGGCTCTTTCCTTCATAACCACCTTTTTCAAACAACTATGAAATGCATATGCCTATGTGGATAAATTTATTTTCAGATTATATGTATATTTCTAATTATTTATAGTTTCTTTGGAAAATATGTATTGCTACTGTCATAACAATAAAATACACACACACTCTTTAAACCTGTCTGACTAAGTATTTTTTACCCATGATTCTAATTATGTATTGTATGTGCATATGTGTGTGTATTCGTGTGTGTGTGTGTGTATATATATATATATATATATATATATATATATATATATATATATATATATATATATATATATATATGTGTATATGTTGTTTCTGTGCTTGGCATGTTCGTGGGTCATTGCATGGCTCCTGGTTTTTGGGTTGTTATACTAGATATCTATGAATTCCTGCTCTCATCTTATCACACTTATCTACTCATCACTCTTATGTCATGTCTCTATCAAACTACCCTCCATTCTCACTCTGACTCATCCCAAATCTCTTCTACCACCTTCACCTCCTAAATATCTCTGCCTAAGCTCTTCCCACCACCGCCACATCTAACTCACCAAACCTCACTCTACCTCTGTGACCTCCCACACAACCCTACTAAATTCTCCTGCATTTATCTCACCCTGCTACTATGCTCTCCCTAACCCTTCCACATACTCTTCCCCCTCCACCCCACTTTATTCATCCCAAGCCTTTGGGTTGAGTAAATGAAGGATATACTCCCAATTAACACTTCTGGATTTCTTTCCTCCTCCACCCCACCATTACTCCAGTCAATCTAACTAACAAACTCTCATATCCGCAGCTGACATTAACTCCTAATAATACTAAAACTGTACTCATTATTAAACTATACTAATCCATCACTAATTCTTGTTGGGTTCCAGAGTAGCGTGCTACTCATCGAAAAGCGCTTCGACGCCTCGTCAGGGGTAGTAAGCGCTGTATAAATACAGATTACAATACAATAAACTAGCAACCATCAGACATACAATCTTAATTACAAACGTGCACAAAATTAATGCTGGCTAATAAGCATCCCGTCTCAAAATGGCCTAACAAGGATAATCACACAGCAAACCTTCAAACCAATGGTTTATCAGAGCATGGTAATTTGCCAGATTTCATGTAGCAAAATGTCCGTCTATATTCTTTAACACAATGTATTAACAATCCAACCTTAAGGGTGAGTGGCTGTAAGATAGGCTTTTAACAATATATCAGGCATACTGCCTACTTATCATAATGCTAAGAGCAAACCTATGCCATTTAACAACTTTTCCCAGTGTACTATTTCAGGCCCTTAGCCTTTATCATTGGATTGTCACCATTACCAACTCAGGACCGTAGCACTGAGCAAACGCTTTACCACAAGACAACCATAAGGCACACAATCATAAAATAAAATACAAATTTACAGCAGGTAAAAAAATACACCCCCCTTCTACAAGGTTTAACAAGAGTGATTACATTTAAAAGCATTGATTTCCCCAAGTTTCCATGACAGTTGCCAACATAGAAACTTAGATTTTCACGGTAAAATAGAGTTTTCATCTTTAAAAATCTGTCTATAGCCCTCAACACACTGTAATAATCTACCCTATAATAACTATAGTTGTTAAATGCTTTTACAATAAATCGAGATAGGTCTGCTGGCTTTGCCGTAACTTTTGATAATAAACAGATCAAATCTTTATGATCAGATACAACCAGGGCCGCTGGAATTATGCGGAAGGAAAAGGCCAAATTATTCACCAGGGTTGAGTAAATTATGTGACAATAAAAGGCAAATTATGCAGCCTAACGCAGCACATTTGTGTCCATCTTTGCGAAGGGCACTGCACAGCAACACATTACTGCGTTTTTAGTAACTTTTGAATTGTTTGAACTAGAAACAACATTTTTTTTTTGTTAAAATCTGCAGATTATGCATCTGATACTGGATTATGTGGAAAATACTGTAAATCTATAATTATGTGAAAAACTATGCAACCATATAATCCAGATTGCTTCTTAAATCTACATGTCCTGTAAAAAAAACAAAAATATATATATATATATATTATATATATATATATATATATATATATATATATATATACACACACACACACACACTTGTCACTTTGGTGCACTGTAGTGCGGCGACAAATTATGGCAGCAATCTCATTATGTAAGAGCTCTGTTAATAGCCTCCTATTACTCCAGGGCCACCAATATAGTAGGGCTTGAATACTTGAAATTTCAATCATTACTATAGCTATTTCATTATTTTTCCACCTTTCTGCAGATCTACATACTGTGGCAGGAGGAAGCAGTAAGCAATAGTTCCAGGGCTGGAATGCCTTTAAGTCTGAAAACCTACTAACTTGCATGTTTTAAAGATTTTCACCAGCTCTTCTCTAAACTTTTCCCATAATGAGAAAGATTGGAAATATACTCTGACAATGGAAGAAGTAGAAGTTCTTTCAGGGTTGGGGAAAAAAAGTTGTTGGAGGGAAAGTGAATTTGTTAACACTTAATAGATTTTCACATGAGCATATTTACATATCCATATTTGCTCCTGCTAAAATACAGTTCACAAATATTTTCTAGAAGTACGATTTCCTGGTCTACTTCTATAAGTTCTTTTTAAATTTAGGAAAGTCACTAATTCAAAAACATATACCATGGGTGCACTTATGTGACTTTCTTTAAGAACTGGGTCCTTAATTAGATCTGGATTTAGAGACAGTTTGCTTTTATTAAACTTCTGTTACTCTCTGTATCGGGTGGCTTTGCTGTGAGTGATTGCTTTCTGCTGTCTCGTAAGGGGCATATTGGCACACAAAGTATTTTTGTTCAGTGCCAGGAACTACTGTTGCTATCAATTGCGTAACCAAACTGGAGGGCCCCCTGCAAAAAAGATGAACCCCCCCCCCTTCAGAAAAGTTCTAACAACATTCACATATGGACACACAACCTCAACTGCAGACAGCTCCCTTCTCTGTAAACTGGCAGCCAAAGAGTTTGTGCTGCAGAGGATTTGAGCCTAATTGTCCCAAGGACAAAATAAACATGAAAATGTGTTGCCCTTGACCCCAAACAATATGTCATGGGCTTTGCACGTAGGAATTCCACATACCCGATAATCACATAATTCCAGTGGTCATAGAAATAACGTTTCCCAGTGAACCTACATAGGTTACAACTTCTATCATTAGCTGGTCACCCTCCCAGGCCTACTATACTACACAAAAGCCTGCTTGGTAACCATCAAGCACATTTTTTATTATATTATTTATATATTATTTTTTATTTTTTTATTTTTTTGTATTTATTTTTTTCCCCACTGAATAAACGAAAGTTACAGGGATGTCATAGTTAGGAAATAAATTAAAAAAAAAAAAAAAAACACAACACACACTCACATAGAAATTCACTTGGAAAACCAAAGGTTACAGGGAAGGGACGGTATAGTTAGGCTCACATTTCAAACGTATAAATCTATAGCAATTCACCTGTAATAGACCATAGTTGTAGATGTCTCAAGTAGCGAGCTCGTGCACTCACCATGCACAGTTTTTTCGTCAAATATTTTTCTGCCAATATTACACTGATATCAATGATGTTATCAAAGATTTAATGCATGCCATAATTTGTGGGTAATTAGCAGTGCATGGCGGGGGTGCAAGTTATAGTTCCGTTAGGACACAAGTTACAGTTACTTGAGATAACTAACTAGAACAAGTACATTTCTATGGTTTTGTACATGTAAAATGTGAGCCTAACTACAAAAGATTGAGACCAATTAAAAAATGTTGATGAATGATATACTTAGAATGAGGCATTTCCTGACAAATTGAAAAGAAAAATGTTTGTCAATTAAAAAGAGTGAGCTCACCTTTCAGTATGTAACTTAAATATTTATAGTTGAAAAGTAACTAGAGCAGGAAACGACCAAAGACTCACCTAGACTACAACCTTTAGCGTGCATATCTGAGACCTTAACCGCTTCACTGAAACAAGCGCAGAAGCCTGCGCTTTTTTTTTTTTTTTCCCTTGGTCTCCCACCAAAATGTTAGAAAAATGCTTTTTCTGCTCTGGGGGATCCTTATGGGACCCCAACACCAGAGCTAAGGGGTCAGAGTGTTCCTACCATAGCCCCTTTCCTTTTTTTTTTTTTTTTTTTTTTTTTTTTTTTTTAAATTTCAGGGACTCAGCAGAGTCCCAACACGGCTACCAAAACTTCACCGTTGAAGTGTTGGCATCCATTCAGATCTCGGTACAAGACCAGGAGAGTTTGCGGAGCCTTTCTATAATATTTCGTAAACTACTGAATGGATTTACACCAAATAGCACTTACTGGACCAAGAGCTACCCTTCTGCTAAATTTGGTGTAATTCCGTCCAGCGGTTCGGGCTGTACACCAGTTCAAAATGACTATGGGAATTAACATTGGAAACGCACCTTTTTTGATTCTCTACACCCCCTCCCCCTTTTCTCAGCCTCCGCTTGAGGGATCACCTCAAAACTTTCCAAACAGGTGATGTGAAAGTCAGTTTTTGGGGGAAAATTTCATGAAGATTTGTAAAGCGGCATCAAAGATATAGGCAAGACAAAAAACACTTTTCTTTACGAAAACTAGGCCCTAACTTTAACTACCTACTGGCAACTGCCACTAAGATATATATACAGTCACATTTGTAATTCAAAAGGTCTCCTAAAAAGAAATGTAATTTGCAAATGCATGTGATTACTACGTTTAATTAACAAACATTTTAAAAAGTATAGCAGGCTTAGAGAATGACAGATGAGTCACATGACAAAATCAACCCAGTTCCATGAGGCTTACGTCAGTCATAAACGTAAGTAAAGTACTACAGCACATCTATGTAGGGATCAAGAAGGCGAAACAGCTATCTTTGATGACAGATGTTTATGAAACGAGAACGTACCTCTGGACATCTGCCTGCAAAGATCAAAAGTGTGAAGTGTAAAACAAAAAAATCAAAAATCAACACCACTGCTTGAATTTGAATTCAAAGCTGCAGGGGGGGGGGCAGCTTCTCCAGAGCAACGATCAGTGAGGGCAGAGTGATGCTTGAAGGGTGAGAGGCTTATAGCAAATACTGCCTGCGTCTTGCCACCTCCGGCTGAATAGCCACTATCACAGTTTTATAAACGCTGGGGGGAGCAGGCGCTTACATTGTAAGGCGTGGTACAACTCAACACACTTCTTATTTGCTTTGCTGTGTCAGACCTGCCAAGTGCTAGAGTACGTAACAATCTCCATCATTGCAATGACGTGGAGAAATTTTCAAAACCCATTAATCAAGAGGGCTGTACAGGAGTTATCCCCATAGAACAACTGTTCACAGTTTGTGCTGTGGCTGCCATGAGCCAAGGGGAGAGACAAAAAAAGTAGTTCGCCCACAGCAAAGCATATCGGCAATCGTACAATTATCCATGTAACAGGGGCAATGTCCAAGGCGGTAACAAAACTGCCCTAAGGCAGAACAAATGTAAAGCATTTACCAATGACATCAAATGATTTTTGAAAGGCAAGCCCACAAATTAAAGTGATGGGCGTGAGGTGGGCGTGGTTAAAAGGCCATTATCCTTACCACAGGTCAAAGCCCTTGCGCGCTCGATCTAATAATCTGTGCCACTTTAATTACGCGTTTGTACGGCTACAGCAATTTTCACTTAGTTATAAATTTGCTGCATTTGCCATATAATCTATCAGTCACTGAATAATCTGCAGATTTTAACAAAAAAAAAAAAATGTTTCTAGCTGAAAGGGTTCAAAAGTTCCTAAAAATGAGACTACAAGTGTTAGCTTACAGTGGAAGGCAATTTGCAAACCTGGACTGGTCACTCAATGTAATGGGTCTCGCGTTTACTCGCGTTAGGACTATTAGCGTTGTAAATTATTAACTGGACTTTTCTTTGCCACTTAAATTGAAAATGACAAGTAATACAGTTGACATAAGTGAGCCGATTCAAAGCTTCTTGCCCGCCATGAGCGTGAAGCAGAAACAAAAAAAGGTTCGCTCACAGTTAACGTATCGCCATTCGTGCAATTATCCATGTAACAGGGGCAGACTGCAAGGCAGTAACAACATCAGCCCAAGGAGGGACAAATGTAAAGCATTTACCCATGATAAAGGATTTCTGAAAGGCAAGCCCACAGACAAGTGAAAGTGATGGGCGTGCAGTGGGCGTGGTTAAAAGCCCACAATACTTACAAGAGGTCAAAGTGCTTGTGCAATCAACCTAAAAGAAGCATTTACAATGCAACGGGTCTCGCGTTTGCTCATGTTAGAGCTGATCGCGTTGTAAACTCCTAACCTGACTTTTCACCACCTATCGGGCAAAAGTGCATTTATGTACGTAACCCGAAAAAGTGCAATTAACTATGTAAAGCGCTCGACTTCTGCCAAGCGAAATAGCACTAGTAAATTAGAGAAAAAGTAGTCCACGAGCCGGACAGAAAACAGCGAGCCTAGCAGGTTTTCTGTACTTGGTCGATGCGCTCGATGAGGGCTAACCACCGGAAAAGGCATGACGTGTGCATGCCTTCCGCTAATGAAAGCAAGCAGATTTTACTAGGCACGCCCACGAACCAATCCAACACACTGACGTGATGTCGACAGGGCTCCGAGCCCTTTTCTAATAACTAAAGCGTCTCGCTGCGATACGCATGCGCGAGCACATGCAACGCAGGCTCGACCCTAAAAAGGGCAAATGCAACCCGTCATAAGAGAAATATACTGCAAATTCAAGTGTTAGCAGTTGTTATTGTATTTACCCAAGTTAAGTTGATCAGAAGTACAATTCAACTGATAACAAACCTGTACAGCGCAGATGGCACAAACATCTCATTAAAGAAAAAACAGCTGTTGACTACAAAAACTGGATGTTTTTGTGGATGTTTCGACTGACCTCAGGTTTTAACATTGGATCCTGTAAATATGGAGGACATTGGAAACTGTCATATATTTAAGATAGCCTCAAAAGTCTCAACAACATTAAAATTATAATAGTAGGTAAATCACGGGCGCTTGGGAAAAAGCCTTCGACTAATGAAAGCAAGCAGATTTTTTTAGGCAAGCCCACCAAGCAATAAAAAACACTGACCTGACGTCGACAGGGCTCAGAGCCTTTTTCTAAACCCTAAAGCGTCTCACAGCGATACAAATGTGCGAGCGCATGCAATGCAGACTCGACCCTAAAAAGGGGAGGGGTGTTAACAAAAAAAAAAAAAAAAGTGCATTTCTCATGTTAATTCCGATAGGAGGTTTTGATATGCCTGCAGCCCAAACCACTTGACAGGATTTCACCAAATTTGGCAGAAAGGCAACTTTTGGTATGCAGACTGCGCTTTTTATTTGGTGTAAATCCGTTCAGTAGAAATTAAAGGTGCCATATATTAAGGCGCCAAGGCTTCACAAATCCTCCCGATCTCGGGCAGAGATCTGATTGGCTGCTAACATTTAAACCAGGAAGTGTTGGGAGCCATTTTGAGACTCTGCTACACCCAATGCAAAAAAAAAAAAAAAAAGGGCGGGTTACTGTTACATTACCACCAAACCCTTGGTGCAGGAGTCACCCAGGAACCCACACAGAATAAAGGGCATTTTTTTGCTTTACTTCACAGCGAAATTTGCAAATACCTCTGAAATTTGCTGTATTTTTTTTTTTTTTTTTTTTTTTTAACCACAAGCGAGCACGGTCTCCGGCGCTTGCTTTAAATTTTCGCAAACAAAAAGGTTCTCAATAGATCCTCAAAATGTGCAGTTTCATCAGTCTGTATAACATGGCACAATCTGCAACTGTGGTCTTTCGCAATGGCCGGAGGGTGTCTATAAAGTCCTTTTTCCCCTCAAAACAGCTGTTTATAACATTTGTTTGTGCCCTATGCGTTACATCATAGCACTTTGTCAGCAGCACAGCGAGGGCTGTGTTTAACGGACAGTCACTGAACATCCCTTTTGTCCCAGTGCCCGGATTGACTTCTTCTGTGAATAAATGGTGCTAATACCGACTGGGCGGTAGGAGAGGGCTGGTGCGGAGAAGACATAATGCTGGCACCCAGCCCTTCAAATCTTAGGCAAGACTGGTTTACCTCCATAGCCGGGAGATAGTTGCAAAACACGTCTTGACGTGTACTACACCAAACCTTATTTTGGAACCGACTCTCTTCTGTTTAATGCCAACTTCATCATAATACAATTTGAGTGTTAACATAGGTTAGCCACAGATATGATGTCATCAGCTGCTGGACATTAAACAGGCAAATGGATATCACAGATGAGAAATATTTGTTCATTATTCATTTTTGTAAAACAAACATATTGTGAGGAGGAAACCGGTGATCTTTCAAATAGCACACAGAAATATGTACCATTCTGTGACGGTTACAACGCATGAATGATCTTTACAGAAAAGCGCATTAGGGTAGTGTCTCATTAAAGGCTAGCGCCTGCAGCTGCCCTAGGATGCTACCACAAGTGGTCACAAGATGTGCAGTGGCTGTAAAGATCATTAGGATATGCTTTCTTGCTTGTGAGCACCTAAACATTAAAATGTATTTTTTTCTAGGAAGTTTGAAACGTTTTGTACCACAGAGGAAGACCCCTTTTACATCATCAAGTTTTGCTCATCAGCAGAGCTAGTTGTGCAGTGAAGAATTGTTTTTCTTGCCAGTGGTGTGGGCAGGGCATCGAGAGTTGGGTATATTTTTTCCTTACATTCTAAACAGATTGACTGACTCCCCTGTTTGTGCAATTGTAAGAACCAGGCTGTCTATGGAGAAAGTCATGCTCTAAATACCTTTCTGACAAATCCTTGGGGAAGGACTGGGCTGAGTAGAGTGTATGAAAATCTGTAAATTTGAGAAATTTAAGTATATGCACATTTCTTTTTATTACGATAATTTGGTCTAGTCAAATTATTATCATTTTCGTGGTTTACTATTTGGTCCTCCTTTTAATGGCATTTCTAGGTAGGACATACATAGTTGATAGTGGATGGTCTGTTGCCTGAGATCTGATCCTGCAGGCGACATAAAACTTGCATCCAAATTGGCTGCTGGTGAACACACAACATTCATACCAATAAATAAATGAACTTCATCTACACAAATAATTGTACTGCACCCAGAGATGCCAATGATAATGTCATGAGAAAGATCTTATGTAATGTCACATGTGATGTCATCAATATCACTTGTGAAAGCATGTATCATGTTATGTGTGTGTTATTAGCAGTTAATTTTCAGTACAAGTTAGGGTCTCCATGGCGACAAATTAATTTATGGTATTGTGTAGCAGACCAAAACAGGTGATTTTTGGGAGTTTATGTACACTATAAAGTCAGATCTGTGTAGTGTAATATGGTATGTATTATCATTTGTAAGCATGGGAATGGGCCATAAATCAAGAGAGGCAATGCTAGGAGGGAGTCATGCTTAGGGCTGTGCGCAGTTAACGCAACTTGCCTTTGTATACTTACATTACATTTTAGGAACTTATGTATAATTATGTGAACTGCAAGTCTGTAATACACCGCTAAAGGTTACAGTGCCGTTATAGTTAGGAGATAGTATTTTTTAAAAATCCTTTGAAATTCCCTTAAAAAAAAAAATAGGTTATAGGTAGTTATAGTTAGGTTCAGAATTGACACACACAAAGCCATAGAAATTCACCTGTTACAGTCAGATCTCAAGCACCCATAACTCACCCCCTCGCCATGCACTGCTAATTATCCCGCATATTACATTAGTCATGGCATTTTCTATGACATCGTTGATAATATCACTGCAACATTAGCTGTGACATTTTTGATAAGGAAACCGTGCATGGCAGTGGCGGGAGTTATAGTTACTTTAGAGCACAAGTTATAGTTTCTTGAGATAACTAACTATAACTGCATAATTTCTATGGTTTGGTTTGTGTAAATTCCGAACCTAACTATAACTTACCTGTAACCTTTGTTTAGTAGCAAATTAATATATATATTATATATACATACACACACACTTCTATAATAGAACTTAGTCTCCATAGGCGGAGAGTTTTTTGATTTGCTATGGCTTAGTTTGACGAGTCTTCACGATATTTTCAAAACTAGTTTGCCAGTCACTTCAGCTTCTGCCTGGAAAGTTTTGGGGTGAGCCGTCAAGCAGGGGCAGAGAAACAATGGGCGGGGGGTCCTAGAACACCCAGACAGCCACTCGCATCCTCCAACAGACCCACAAAACCACTCACACACCCATACAGCCACTAACACCCACTCACACACACCCCCCACACTCATACAATCACTGACACTGACCCACAAAGCCACACACACACCTATATAGTCACACACAGACAGTGATATTTTACTACTGAGTGAGAGCTTTTGGTGGGGCAACAGATCAGCTGCGGATCTTCCCGCAATATAACCGGCATACTCTTATTTGTCCGTGGATTACCAATGGATCCATTAAAGTATTTTTTTTTTATTTTAAATGAAGGTAGACTTGGTGCGTTTCATTTCTAGAAATACTACATAAATTACGTTACCTTCATTTTTTAGTTTTAAAATATATAGTAGAAATGATTGTGTGAATGAAATATATTTATAAACTTGTCAAAATGTGTATTAGTATATTGAATTCATGGGTCAGGTTGTAGTACAATTTATTTATATTTTTAAACAACTGTGAAATTCACCAAAAAAAAAAAAAAAAAAAAAAAAACGCCGGTTCCAGGGACTTTATTGTTAGTAAATGGCATTAAAAAATAGAAATTCAGTGGAAAAAAGGTTACAGGGACATTATAGTTAGGGAAAAAAAAAAAACCCTTATAAATTCAAAGAAAACAAAGGTTATAGGTACGTTATAATTAGGCTCAAATTTTACACACACAAGCGATGATGCAGTAGAGTCTCTGTAGCTCCATGACCCAGGGGATGCTTATCTGTAGGATTTATCTTGTGAACGTTATAGTTACCTCAGGGCACGAGTCATAGCTACCAGAGATAAACAGGTGAATTTCAGTGCTTTTGTGTGTTTAAAAACGTTACACAGTCACTGAATTTGTCACCTACCTACAACATTACTTTAACCCTTGTTTTTTTTAGTGAATATATCAAATTGGTTGACATGGTGTAGGAAGTTGGCTCTGTATGTGCTATTTCAAAGTAAGGAATAGCATGCACAGAGTCCAAGGGTTCCCCTTAGAGGTAAGATAGTGGCAAAAAGAGATAATACTAATGCTCTATTTTGTGGTAGTGTGGTCGAGCAGTAGGCTTATCCAAGGAGTAGTGTTAAGCATTTGTTGTACATACACATAGACAATAAATGAGGTACACACACTCAGAGACAAATCCAGCCAATAGGTTTTTGTATAGAAAAATATATTTTCTTAGTTTATTTTAAGAACCACAGGTTCAAATTCTACATGTAATATCTCATTCGAAAGGTATTGCAGGTAAGTACTTTAGGAACTTCAAATCACAGTTCCTAGGGGAGGTAAGTATTTGTTAGGTTAACCAGGTAAGTAAGACACTTACAGGGCTTAGTTCTTGGTCCAAGGTAGCCCACCGTTGGGGGTTCAGAGCAACCCCAAAGTCACCACACCAGCAGCCCAGGGCCGGTCAGGTGCAGAGTTCAAAGTGGTGCCCAAAACGCATAGGCTAGAATGGAGAGAAGGGGGTGCCCCGGTTCCGGTCTGCTTGCAGGTAAGTACCCGCGTCTTCGGAGGGCAGACCAGGGGGGTTTTGTAGGGCACCGGGGGGGACACAAGTCCACACAGAAATTTCACCCTCAGCGGCGCGGGGGCGGCCGGGTGCAGTGTAGAAACAAGCGTCGGGTTCGCAATGTTAGTCTATGAGAGATCTCGGGATCTCTTCAGCGCTGCAGGCAGGCAAGGAGGGGATTCCTCGGGGAAACCTCCACTTGGACAAGGGAGAGGGACTCCTGGGGGTCACTTCTCCAGTGAAAGTCCGGTCCTTCAGGTCCTGGGGGCTGCGGGTGCAGGGTCTCTCCCAGGCGTCGGGACTTTAGGTTCAAAGAGTCGCGGTCGGGGAAGCCTCGGGATTCCCTCTGCAGGCGGCGCTGTGGGGGCTCAGGGGGGACAGGTTTTGGTACTCACAGTATCAGAGTAGTCCTGGGGTCCCGCCTGAGGTGTCGGATCTCCACCAGCCGAGTCGGGGTCGCCGGGTGCAGTGTTGCAAGTCTCACGCTTCTTGCGGGGAGCTTGCAGGGTTCTTTAAAGCTGCTGGAAACAAAGTTGCAGCTTTTCTTGGAGCAGGTCCGCTGTCCTCGGGAGTTTCTTGTCTTTTCGAAGCAGGGGCAGTCCTCAGAGGATGTCGAGGTCGCTGGTCCCTTTGGAAGGCGTCGCTGGAGCAGGATCTTTGGAAGGCAGGAGACAGGCCGGTGAGTTTCTGGAGCCAAGGCAGTTGTCGTCTTCTGGTCTTCCGCTGCAGGGGTTTTCAGCTGGGCAGTCCTTCTTCTTGTAGTTGCAGGAATCTAATTTTCTAGGGTTCAGGGTAGCCCTTAAATACTAAATTTAAGGGCGTGTTTAGGTCTGGGGGGTTAGTAGCCAATGGCTACTAGCCCTGAGGGTGGGTACACCCTCTTTGTGCCCCCTCCCAAGGGGAGGGGGTCACAATCCTAACCCTATTGGGGGAATCCTCCATCTGCAAGATGGAGGATTTCTAAAAGTTAGAGTCACTTCAGCTCAGGACACCTTAGGGGCTGTCCTGACTGGCCAGTGACTCCTCCTTGTTTTTCTCATTATTTTCTCCGGCCTTGCCGCCAAAAGTGGGGCCTGGCCGGAGGGGGCGGGCAACTCCACTAGCTGGAGTGTCCTGCTGGGTTGGCACAAAGGAGGTGAGCCTTTGAGGCTCACCGCCAGGTGTGACAATTCCTGCCTGGGGGAGGTGTTAGCATCTCCACCCAGTGCAGGCTTTGTTACTGGCCTCAGAGTGACAAAGGCACTCTCCCCATGGGGCCAGCAACATGTCTCGGTTTGTGGCAGGCTGCTAAAACTAGTCAGCCTACACAGATAGTCGGTTAAGTTTCAGGGGGCACCTCTAAGGTGCCCTCTGGGGTGTATTTTACAATAAAATGTACACTGGCATCAGTGTGCATTTATTGTGCTGAGAAGTTTGATACCAAACTTCCCAGTTTTCAGTGTAGCCATTATGGTGCTGTGGAGTTCGTGTTTGACAAACTCCCAGACCATATACTCTTATGGCTACCCTGCACTTACAATGTCTAAGGTTTTGTTTAGACACTGTAGGGGTACCATGCTCATGCACTGGTACCCTCACCTATGGTATAGTGCACCCTGCCTTAGGGCTGTAAGGCCTGCTAGAGGGGTGTCTTACCTATACTGCATAGGCAGTGAGAGGCTGGCATGGCACCCTGAGGGGAGTGCCATGTCGACTTACTCGTTTTGTCCTCACTAGCACACACAAGCTGGCAAGCAGGGTGTCTGTGCTGAGTGAGAGGTCTCCAGGGTGGCATAAGACATGCTGCAGCCCTTAGAGACCTTCCTTGGCATCAGGGCCCTTGGTACTAGAAGTACCAGTTACAAGGGACTTATCTGGATGCCAGGGTCTGCCAATTGTGGATACAAAAGTACAGGTTAGGGAAAGAACACTGGTGCTGGGGCCTGGTTAGCAGGCCTCAGCACACTTTCAATTGTAAACATAGCATCAGCAAAGGCAAAAAGTCAGGGGGCAACCATGCCAAGGAGGCGTTTCCTTACACAACCCCCCCCCCCAAACGAAAGAGGATGAGACTAACCTTTCCCAAGAGTCTTCATTTTCTAAGTGGAAGAACCTGGAAAGGCCATCTGCATTGGCATGGGCAGTCCCAGGTCTGTGTTCCACTATAAAGTCCATTCCCTGTAGGGAGATGGACCACCTCAACAGTTTAGGATTTTCACCTTTCATTTGCATCAGCCATTTGAGAGGTCTGTGGTCAGTTTGAACTAGGAAGTGAGTCCCAAAGAGGTATGGTCTCAGCTTCTTCAGGGACCAAACCACAGCAAAGGCCTCCCTCTCAATGGCACTCCAACGCTGCTCCCTGGGGAGTAACCTCCTGCTAATGAAAGCAACAGGCTGGTCAAGGCCATCATCATTTGTTTGGGACAAAACTGCCCCTATCCCATGTTCAGAGGCATCAGTCTGCACAATGAACTGCTTAGAATAATCTGGAGCTTTTAGAACTGGTGCTGAGCACATTGCTTGTTTCAGGGTGTCAAAGGCCTGTTGGCATTCCACAGTCCAGTTCACTTTCTTGGGCATTTTCTTGGAGGTGAGTTCAGTGAGGGCTGTCACAATGGATCCATATCCCTTCACAAACCTCCTGTAATACCCAGTCAAGCCAAGGAATGCCCTGACTTGAGTCTGGGTTTTTGGAGCTACCCAGTCCAGAATAGTCTGGATCTTGGGTTGGAGTGGCTGAACTTGGCCTCCACCTACAAGGTGGCCCAAGTAAACCACAGTTCCCTGCCCTATCTGGCATTTGGATGCCTTGATAGAGAGGCCTGCAGATTGCAGAGCCTTCAAAACCTTCTTCAGGTGGACCAGGTGATCCTGCCAGGTGGAGCTAAAGACAGCAATATCATCAAGATAAGCTGTGCTAAAGGACTCCAAGCCAGCAAGGACTTGATTCACCAACCTTTGGAAGGTGGCAGGGGCATTCTTTAAACCAAAGGGCATAACAGTAAACTGATAATGCCCATCAGGTGTGGAGAATGCTGTTTTCTCTTTTGTTCCAGGTGCCATTTTTATTTGCCAGTACCCTGCTGTCAAGTCAAAGGTACTTAAGAATTTGGCAGCACCTAATTTGTCTATGAGCTCATCAGCTCTTGGAATTGGATGAGCATCTGTCTTGGTGACAGAATTGAGCCCTCTGTAGTCCACACAAAACCTCATCTCTTTCTTTCCATCTTTGGTGTGAGGTTTGGGGACTAAGACCACTGGGCTAGCCCAGGGGCTGTCAGAGCGCTCAATTACTCCCAATTCCAGCATCTTGTGGACTTCCACCTTGATGCTTTCCTTAACATGGTCAGACTGTCTAAAGATTTTGTTCTTGACAGGCATGCTGTCTCCTGTGTCCACATCATGGGTACACAGGTGTGTCTGACCAGGGGTTAAGGAGAAGAGTTCAGGAAACTGTTGTAGGACTCTCCTACAATCAGCTTGCTGTTGGCCAGAGAGGGTGTCTGAGTAGATCACTCCATCTACTGTGCCATCTTTTGGGTCTGATGACAGAAGATCAGGGAGAGGTTCACTCTCTGCCTCCTGATCCTCATCTGTTACCATCAACAGATTGACATCAGCCCGGTCATGGAAGAGCTTAAGGCGGTTCACATGGATCACCCTCTTGGGGCTCCTGCTTGTGCCCAGGTCCACCAGGTAGGTGACCTGACTCTTCCTTTCTAGTACTGGGTAAGGGCCACTCCAATTGTCCTGGAGTGCCCTGGGAGCCACAGGCTCCAGAACCCAGACTTTCTGCCCTGGTTGGAACTCAACCAGTGCAGCCTTTTGGTCATACCAAAACTTCTGGAGCTGTTGGCTGGCCTCAAGGTTTTTGGTTGCCTTTTCCATGTACTCTGCCATTCTAGAGCGAAGGCCAAGTACATAGTCCACTATGTCCTGTTTAGGCTCATGGAGAGGTCTCTCCCAGCCTTCTTTAACAAGGGCAAGTGGTCCCCTTACAGGATGACCAAACAGAAGTTCAAAGGGTGAGAATCCTACTCCCTTCTGTGGCACCTCTCTGTAAGCGAAAAGCAGGCATGGCAAGAGGACATCCCATCTCCTTTTGAGTTTTTCTGGGAGCCCCATGATCATGCCCTTTAATGTCTTGTTGAATCTCTCAACTAAGCCATTAGTTTGTGGATGGTATGGTGTAGTGAATTTATAAGTCACCCCACACTCATTCCACATGTGCTTTAGGTATGCTGACATGAAGTTGGTACCTCTGTCAGACACCACCTCCTTAGGGAAACCCACTCTGGTAAAGATACCAATGAGGGCCTTGGCTACTGCAGGGGCAGTAGTCGACCTAAGGGGAATAGCTTCAGGATACCTGGTAGCATGATCCACTACTACCAGGATATACATATTTCCTGAGGCTGTGGGAGGTTCCAGTGGACCAACTATGTCCACACCCACTCTTTCAAAGGGAACCCCCACCACTGGAAGTGGAATGAGGGGGGCCTTTGGATGTCCACCTGTCTTACCACTGGCTTGACAGGTGGGGCAGGAGAGGCAAAACTCGTTAACCATGTTGGACATATTGGGCCAGTAGAAGTGGTTGACTAACCTCTCCCACGTCTTGGTTTGTCCCAAATGTCCAGCAAGGGGAATGTCATGGGCCAATGTTAGGATGAACTTCCTGAACAGCTGAGGCACTACCACTCTCCTAGTGGCACCAGGTTTGGGGTCTCTGGCCTCAGTGTACAGGAGTCCATCTTCCCAATAGACCCTATGCGTTCCATTTTTCTTGCCTTTGGACTCTTCAGCAGCTTGCTGCCTAAGGCCTTCAAGAGAGGGACAGGTTTCTTGTCCCTTACACAGCTCCTCCCTTGAGGGTCCCCCTGGGCCCAAGAGCTCAACCTGATAAGGTTCAAGCTCCAAAGGCTCAGTTCCCTCAGAGGGCAGAACTTCTTCCTGAGAAGAGAGGTTCCCTTTCTTTTGCTGTGTTGTAGTTGGTTTCCCAACTGACTTTCCTGTTCTCTTGGTAGGCTGGGCCATTCTTCCAGACTCCAGCTCTACTTGTTCACCCTGTGCCTTGCATTGTGCTCTTGTTTTCACACACACCAGTTCAGGGATACCCAGCATTGCTGCATGGGTTTTTAGTTCTACCTCAGCCCATGCTGAGGACTCCAGGTCATTTCCAAGCAGACAGTCCACTGGGATATTTGAGGAGACCACCACCTGTTTCAGGCCATTGACCCCTCCCCATTCTAAAGTAACCATTGCCATGGGATGTACTTTTCTCTGATTGTCAGCGTTGGTGACTGTGTAAGTTTTTCCAGTCAGGTATTGGCCAGGGGAAACCAGTTTCTCTGTCACCATGGTGACACTGGCACCTGTATCCCTCAGGCCCTCTATTCTAGTCCCATTAATTAAGAGTTGCTGTCTGTATTTTTGCATGTTAGGCGGCCAGACAGCTAGTGTGGCTAAATCCACCCCACCCTCAGAAACTAGAATAGCTTCAGTGTGGACCCTGATTTGCTCTGGGCACACTGTTGATCCCACTTGGAGACTAGCCATACCAGTGTTACCTGGATGGGAGTTTGGAGTGGAACCTTTCTTGGGACAGGCCTTGTCTCCAGTTTGGTGTCCATGCTGTTTACAGCTATGACACCAGGCCTTTTTGGGATCAAAGTTTTTACCCTTGTACCCATTGTTTTGTGAAGAGGCTCTGGGCCCACCCTCCTGTGCAGGTTTTTGGGGGCCTGTAGAAGACTCTTTACTATTTTTAGTTTTGGCTGTCTCATCACCCTTCCCCTGGGGAGTCTTTGTGACCCCTTTCTTTTGGTCACCCCCTGTTGAAGTCTTGGACACCCTTGTCTTGACCCAATGGTCCGCCTTCTTTCCCAATTCTTGGGGAGAAATTGGTCCTAGGTCTACCAGATGCTGATGCAGTTTATCATTGAAACAATTACTTAACAGGTGTTCTTTCACAAATAAATTGTACAGCCCATCATAATTACTTACACCACTGCCTTGAATCCAACCATCTAGTGTTTTCACTGAGTAGTCAACAAAGTCAACCCAGGTCTGGCTCGAGGATTTTTGAGCCCCCCTGAATCTAATCCTGTACTCCTCAGTGGAGAATCCAAGGCCCTCAATCAGGGTACCCTTCATGAGGTCATAAGATTCTGCATCTTTTCCAGAGAGTGTGAGGAGTCTATCCCTACACTTTCCAGTGAACATTTCCCAAAGGAGAGCACCCCAGTGAGATCTGTTCACTTTTCTGGTTACACAAGCCCTCTCAAAAGCTGTGAACCACTTGGTGATGTCATCACCATCTTCAAATTTTGTCACAATCCCTTTGGGGATTTTTAACATGTCAGGAGAATCTCTGACCCTATTTATATTGCTGCCACCATTGATGGGTCCTAGGCCCATCTCTTGTCTTTCCCTTTCTATGGCTAGGAGCTGTCTCTCTAAAGCCAATCTTTTGGCCATCCTGGCTAACAGGAGGTCATCTTCACTGAGAGCATCCTCAGTGATTTCAGAAATGTGGGACCCTCCTGTGAGGGACTCACTATTTCTGACTAACACAGTTGGAGACAGGACTTGAGGGGTCCTGTTCTCCCTATTTAGGACTGGAGGAGGGACATTGGCCTCCAAGTCACTAATTTCTTCCTCTGTGATGTCATCATCAGAGGGGTTGGCTTTTTCAAACTCTGCCAACAGCTCCTGGAGCTGAATTTTGGTAGGTCTGGAGCCAATGGTTATTTTTTTGATATTACAGAGAGACCTTAGCTCCCTCATCTTAAGATGGAGGTAAGGTGTGGTGTCGAGTTCTACCACATTCATCTCTGTATCAGACATTATTTTGCTAAAAGTTGGAAGACTTTTTAAAGAATCTAAAACTGTTTCTAGAATCTAATTTCAAACCTTTAACAAACTTTTAAACTCTAAAAGACAATGCTAAACAGGGACTTAACACACAAGGCCCTAGCAGGACTTTTAAGAATTTAGAAAAATTTTAAATTGCAAAAATGAATTTCTAATGACAATTTTGGAATTTGTCGTGTGATCAGGTATTGGCTGAGTAGTCCAGCAAATGCAAAGTCTTGTATCCCGTCGCAGCTTCCAATGTAGGAAGTTGGCTCTGTATGTGCTATTTCAAAGTAAGGAATAGCATGCACAGAGTCCAAGGGTTCCCCTTAGAGGTAAGATAGTGGCAAAAAGAGATAATACTAATGCTCTATTTTGTGGTAGTGTGGTCGAGCAGTAGGCTTATCCAAGGAGTAGTGTTAAGCATTTGTTGTACATACACATAGACAATAAATGAGGTACACACACTCAGAGACAAATCCAGCCAATAGGTTTTTGTATAGAAAAATATATTTTCTTAGTTTATTTTAAGAACCACAGGTTCAAATTCTACATGTAATATCTCATTCGAAAGGTATTGCAGGTAAGTACTTTAGGAACTTCAAATCACAGTTCCTAGGGGAGGTAAGTATTTGTTAGGTTAACCAGGTAAGTAAGACACTTACAGGGCTTAGTTCTTGGTCCAAGGTAGCCCACCGTTGGGGGTTCAGAGCAACCCCAAAGTCACCACACCAGCAGCTCAGGGCCGGTCAGGTGCAGAGTTCAAAGTGGTGCCAAAACACATAGGCTAGAATGGAGAGAAGGGGGTGCCCCGGTTCCGGTCTGCTTGCAGGTAAGTACCCGCGTCTTCGGAGGGCAGACCAGGGGGGTTTTGTAGGGCACCGGGGGGGACACAAGTCCACACAGAAATTTCACCCTCAGCAGCGCGGGGGCGGCCGGGTGCAGTGTAGAAACAAGCGTCGGGTTCGCAATGTTAGTCTATGAGAGATCTCGGGATCTCTTCAGCGCTGCAGGCAGGCAAGGAGGGGATTCCTCGGGGAAACCTCCACTTGGACAAGGGAGAGGGACTCCTGGGGGTCATGTTAGAATTCATTTTGAATTGCTTCGTTTCTTTTACACGTGTAAGTTTGAGCTTTTGTTGTCTCTGAACGCACTGTCTATCACATATGTTATCTTATGTATATTTGTTTAGGTAAAATAAGCCTGGTTCCACGCCATGGGCTTGCAGCTGGTTTCTTTCCCTAACTGGGGCACTGTATTCATTATAATTGTGTGTTCAAATAACTAACTGACCTCGGCTGTGGTATTTTGGGGAGGGAAAGGCTGATATCTATACCTTTGAACAACGTAATCCTTTGAAGGGTCTCAAGAATGTGGGGAGTCAGGCAGCTGCAGAAGGGAGGCAAGGACAAGGCTGGGAATGGAACAAGTGTGTGGATACTGATTAACTCCTTAAAAATATCTGTATGACGTATATCATTAGTTACACATTTTATGTATCCTTTGATGTATGAGTATAAATATCACTGTTAAACGCTTTATGTCAGCACACTTTACTTCGGGCCTGGGATGCCAGTGGTAAACCTGTCCTCTTTGCTGCAGCAAAAATAAACAGACCTTTGGTCATTGATTTTTCACTCCGGCTCTCCGTGTCAAAACTCCTTTGTAAATGCATTTGTAAGTATCTGCAAATATGTGCATTTGACAATTTGGCGCCCGAACAGGGACCTTCCAGTGGATATCTTCAGTAGCTCTGTCACGAGACGTGCTGCCAGTGGGGGGACGCCGTTCCGGAGGTGTAGATTCCAGGGGCCCCTGCACAAAGACTTAGTTTCTGAAGCAGCTGCATCTTATCCACCGGGCAGGTTTCCCCCCGTTTTCTCATGATGTCCCAGCGAAGTCCCTGAAACATCGGTGTTTATCTTGACGGATTAGTCTGACACGGGCGGCCGGAGAGAAATCCAGGAAAAAGCAGATAGTCAGGTAAGACTGTTCCTCGCTGGCTATTTGTCTGCTTTAACTTGCATTTGAGAGAATAATTGTTTTTGGATAACTTATCATTTTTGGGAATGATTAGTTCTTGGTAAATTTGCATTTGTACAAGGTACCATTTGACAATTTGTATTACATGTGTTTTTCTTGTTTGAGTAATTTGCCCAGGCCTGGAGCAATTTGTAAGTTGGTAAATATTTGAAAAGGTTTTCTTTGGTGCACATTTGAAAAAGGGTTTTTTTTTCGGTGCAGGTTGCATTTTGAAATTTGGTGCGTGTTGCATTTTGAAAAAATTAAAAGGTTAGATATGGGAAATAAGAAATGTTGGCAAGGGTTATGTCTTTGTTTTCGCCGAAATCATGTGCCACGTTTAGATAAAAAGCAACCCATTCCAAAAGAGGGAACACCAGGGTGGGACATGTTAAAGGATTATGGTTTAGAGAATAATTTGTATAATAGTATATGGCGCAAATATACTAGACATTGTCCTGACCTCCAGTGGCCGGAGGATGGGTCTTTTGATTTAAAGAAACTAACCTACCTACAGGAATGTTTGTTTCATAAAAAGGCTAGACAACATATGTTTGAAGTATACAGAAAATGGGAAATTGAGGCCACCAAAAGAAAAACGAAGTCAGATAAACTGTTAGAGAAGGAGAACCGGAGAACCATCATGCAGAAAGCCGCCCTGTACCACCATTCCCAAACCCAGAAAAGAATTGAGTCTGAAGATAGAGTCCATAGGGCCCAGGTGGAGGGAAGTTATGTATCAAAGCCAACAGAACCCAAACATGCATTAGAGGAAGATGAGGTAATGCTACAGCTATTAGATAATAGCCCTACTGCACCTCCACCTTACACACCCCCTGCAGTAGCCCAACCTATCATGGGGGCACAGCAACAGCAGCAAGGGCAAGGGCACAATTTGGGAAATCCAGGTGCACCACTACAGCAGCATGTGCCACAGCCACCACAGCCTCTAGCTCAAGCCACCCAAATAGCCCAAGTCCTAATCCCTCCGCCACCTGCCCCACCACTACCAGCCAACACTGCAAGGTTACCAATAATGTCCCCTGCCCCTAATACCCCAAATGGACAACGCCGACGGTGCACAGCCACTCACTCACTTTCACCCATATGGAGCACACATATGAAGTCGATTTCGCCCCCTGGTACCCGCTCCACTATTGGGGATTGGGAAAAACGGGTTATCAAGGATCAGTCAGATAACTGGATGTCACATCTTATTTACACCCACACCGATATTATGGACACAATACAACAGATGTCACATTTTGGACAGCAATTAGCACTGTTGTATATGATTGAAAAATTGGAGAGGGATTGGAAGTCTTGCATTACAGATTCTACCCCTCTCCCTTATGAACAAGAATTAAACCAATTATGGCGGGACAGTAGGGCTTGTATTCTTGATAGTAGCAGCATAAATGAGGGAGTACGCATTTGTGTCATAGCCAGGGAAGATGTTCTAAATAGATATGACAAGGGGTACCCAATGAGGGAAGTGCACCCTGATATGCCCACTGCAGCTGCAGTCGCAGCAGCAGCTGCCGCCGGACAACCAGCTCCCGTGCCGGTGGCCCAATTTGTTCATATACCATGGAAAAGGGAGGAGGTAATGGCTATAAAGAAAGACTTGCCAGACCCTCGAAAGAATCCAGCTGGATTCTATCGGGACCTTAGAACTGCCATTTCCACCACAACCATGACACTCAAAGACATTGACTATTTTTTTGGTGTTTTATTGGGTCCTGAAGTTTGGCATAAAATTAGAAGAGTAGATGATGCACCTACTTTGGGAAATACATGGGGGGGTTTAGAAGCACATGAAGCACAAAGGGCACCAGGAACCCTGCCGCATCAGGATATTTTAGATTTACCTAATCGGATATTGACTAAGTTAGAAACTGTTATACCTCTTCAGACTGTGGATTGGGGAAAGCTTGCCACTTATAAACAGAAAATAGGTGAAGATGTCCCAGATTATTTTACTCGAATTGAACAAGCGTTCATAGATTTTAGCGGTCAAGACCTCGCCACCGTAACAGGTGTCACACTATTTGTAGAACGCTTTGTTAATGGCCTTCTACCTGAAATATCACAAAAATTAAAAGCAACAGAGAGTTCGTGGATGACGAAGGGACAGGCAGAGATTTTGCAGATGGCGCAATACTATGAGAGCAGGTACAAGGAAGAATTAGAAAAGAATGAGAAGTCAGTAAAAGAATTGAAGAAAAAGGTATTATTACAGCAGGCATACCCTCAGCGGGATGCAACCCCTCAGCAAAGGGGTGGCCCACCAAGGGGACGGGGAAGGGGTCGAGGCCGAGGTGCATCTGCACCACCCCAAGACCGCCGATTAAATATCAACCAATGTGCCTACTGTAAGCAGGATGGACATTGGCGTGATACTTGCCCATTACTGGAAGGAAGGCAAAGTATGTCACTTCATAGAGGGAACGCGGCAGGTAATGCACGAGGACGAGGAAGAGGTAGAACTGATCAGAATTCGCAGAATGAGAATCAGGTCCCGCGTAACACTAATATTTTTGACAATGCATTTGAACGACAATATTATGCTGATGATTTCTTTTCTGAATCCTACAATTATTAGGACAGCCACAGACAGGGCCAGGGGCGAGTAAGTATTCCTGTAGATCAAAATGGTCCCTACATTGATGTAAAAATCGAAGGAGAGGGCCATAAGTTTCTTCTAGATACTGGTGCCACCAGAACATCTATTGCACATTCTGCAGTCCCCGGGGCTCCCCTGTCTGGGCTTCATACCACATCAATTGGGATTTCTGGAATCCCCGTGGTGAGCCCCATCTCAACACCTATGAGAGTAACTGTAGGCCCATTTACAGTACACACGCCACTCTCTTTAACATCAGGTTGCAATGAAAACTTGTTTGCATTAGATTTGTTAAAGAAATTAAATGCAGTTATTCACTGTTCAATGGATGGTGTCTATGTAACTATGGATAGTGTTTCCCCAACTCGGTGCATGTTCTCACAGGAATACGACTTACCCCCAGAGCTACAGGAAATAGACCCTCGCTTATGGGCCAAAGGCAAGAATGATGTAGGCATTATGGATATCGACCCTATTGTAATAAAAATCAAACCAGGTGCCCGGTTACCTCGTGTTCCTCAATACAAATTACCTAAATCAAGCGAAAAAGGGCTCAAGGCAGTCATATCTGATCTTGTGCATGCAGGTGTCATAAAGGAAATAGTGAGCAGCCCATGTAACAGTCCAATCCTTCCTGTTGTAAAGAAACGAAATGATGCTAATAGATTAGATGGTGAGCAATCATTTACTGATAACACAGTATATCGATTAGTTATTGATCTCCGAGAAATTAATAAAATAGTAATTCCCCAGTTTCCCGTGGTCCCAGACATGAATAGTCTTTTCACCATGATCCCACCCTCTGCGTGTTTTTTCACCGTAATCGATTTGAAGAATGCTTTCTTTAGCATTCCAATTGCCGAAGAATCTCAATATTTGTTTAGCTTTGCGATTTTTGGTAGATCATTCGCGATGACAAGAATTCCACAGGGCTTTGTTGAGTCCCCGAGCATATATAGTCAATGTCTTAAACGTCAATTAGACCAATTCAATCCACCTACAGGCTCTGCGTTGTTGCAGTACATTGATGATATTTTAATTGCCTCAGATTCCATGACACAATGTAAGACTGATACTGTTGCATTATTACATCATTTAGCACCTCTGGGCCATAAGGTGTCCCTTCCAAAATTGCAGTATTGTAGAGAGGAGGTCACCTATCTAGGACACCTCCTCTCTAAGGAGGGAAGGAGATTACATCCAGACAGAATTAAATTGGTTCATACAATGACTGCACCACGCACCCCTTCTGAAGTCCGAGCATTTTTGGGATTTACATCTTTTTGCAGACAGTGGATTCCAAATTTTTCACTTATAGCAAAACCATTGACTGCTCTGACACTTTCAGATGTGCCCTCTCCTGTACCTTGGACTGACAAATGTGAGGAGGCTTTTCAAGAATTAAAAAAGGCGATGTGCTCTGCTCCTGTATTGGGTAATCCGGATTACAGCAAACCATTTGTTTTATTTGTGCATGAAAAGCATGGCTGTACATTGTCTGTTTTGACACAGGCCCAGGGTGGGAGACAACGCCCTTGTGCATACTTCTCTTCCACCTTGGACACTGTGGCGCAAGCTTTGCCTACTTGTCTTAGAGGAGTGGCTTCTGCAGCAGCTGCGGTGAAACAAAGTGAAGGGTTTGTTGGTGGCAATCCGCTCACTGTGATGGTTCCTCATGCCGTTGATATTTTGTTAAACAAGACACAGACGCAGCACCTCACCAGTGCTCGTCTAACGGGTTACGAATTAACATTGTTCAGTCCAAATATTACTTTGAAGCGGTGCAATGTCTTGAACCCAGCTACGTTACTACCCCTCCCTCAGGACAATGTGGAATTTGATCATAATTGCATTTTTGCCACTGAGGAAGAAACTAAGGGACGGGTAGACTTGACAGACACTCCCCTATCTGACCCACAGGGAGAGCTGTTTGTAGATGGGTCTTGCTTCAAGTTACCAGATGGTACGACCACTGCAGCCTATGCCGTCACCACAGTCAAAACAGTGGTTGAATCTCATAGAATCCCGCAAAATTCGGCACAGGCTGCAGAATTAATTGCCCTCACCAGAGCTTGTGAAATAAGTGAACATCTTAGTGTTAACATCTACACTGATAGCCAATATGCGTTTGGAGTAGCTCATAATTTTGGGCGACTCTGGGCGAATAGAGGCTTTATCACGTCACATGGCACTACCATCCAGCATGGCAACTTGATTGTGACACTTTTGACTGCTCTCAGTCTGCCCCGTCAGGTCGCAATCATTAAGTGTAGTGCCCACAAAAAAATTACTGATGATATAGGACGAGGAAATGCTTTTGCAGATGCTACAGCGAAAGCAACAGCACGAGCACCATTTGACAATGCATATGTTGAGAGTAGCATCAAGGGAGAGCCCCAGTACGAAGTATTAGAAAATACCATGCAGTGTGTGAGAGATATTCAAGCAGAAGCAACAGCAGAGGAAAGGGAACAGTGGGAGAAGAACGGTAGACTAGACAGTGAGGGTTGTTACACAGATGACACAGACAGAAGAAGATGGATGTTACCTAATTGCTATGTACACGCTATGGTTACTATGGCCCACAGTCCTGCACACATCAGTGCCCAAGGCATCAAGACAACTTTGGACCATGTTTGGAGTAATCCTCTGATATCCAAAGCTGCTAATAACCTGGTTAAAAGTTGTATGGTGTGTGCAGTGCACAATGCAGGAAAAGGGACCCCTACGCCCCCTGGCCACTTTGCACCTCCTGATCTCCCTTTTGAAGCTATACAGATGGATTTTATCCACATGGAACCGTGTAACAAACTGAAATACGTGTTAGTGGTAGTATGCATGTTTTCAAAATGGATAGAGGCCTACCCATTAAAAGACAATGGTGCTCTCTCTACCGCCAAAATATTACTAAAAGAATATTTTCCTAGATACGCCTTGCCACGATTAGTCTGGAGTGACAATGGCAGTCATTTTTCTAATGAGGTAATGGAGAAGGTCTGTACCGCCCTTAACATCAAACATCGATTTCATGCTGCAAATCACCCACAATCAGCGGGCCTTGTAGAAAGGTATAATTACACCTTGAAGAGCAAAATAGCTAAGATTTGTGCTGAGACCAACTTAAAATGGCCAGATGCTTTGCCCCTAGCATTAATGTCCATCAGGATGACTGCCAGTAGCAAGTCACGATTATCCCCCTATGAAGTTGTCATGGGGAGGCCAGCCAATATCTGGGGGGTACCACGACCAAAGAAGCTTTCTGAAGTGCAATATCCTTTGTTTGTAGATTACTGTAAACAATTGACTAAAGATTTGCGTTTGATCCACCAACAGGTCAAGGCCAGCCTACCGACTCCTCTTGAAGGCCCTGGTCACCCTTTTAAGCCAGGGGATTGGCTTATGACAAAGAATTTTCAAAGAACCAACAGTCTTCAGCCCAGGTGGCGGGGGCCAGCCCAGGTACTGCTTGCAACACAGACAGCGGTGAAAGTGGAAGGAAGGAAAAACTGGATACATGCTAGCCACTGTAAGCGTGCACCAATTCCACTACAGAGTACTCTAACAGCAGAATTACCATTGTCTCCTGATTACAGCGAAGTAGGGAGACAGGAAACACCTCCACAGGTTTCAAGTGCTACTTCTGCTCCTGCGGTGACACAGCAGCCCAGTGACGAAGAGTTGCTGTTTGAAGATCAACAAACTCATCGATACAACCTGCGTCCTCGCCCATCCAAATGAACAGAATTTTGAAGGTGCGTAAGGTGGTGACCCCTACGAAAAGCTACATTTACATCACCCTGATAGCTCCTAGCTTGGAATTGCAAACTGAGGTCTCTTCTGAATGGCCAAGGAATCCTTTGCTCAGCAGAATACGGCACGCCTGCCTTTGTGAAATACAGTTCCCCGCTTTCACCGCCACCGGCATTTCCGATGCCATTGATGTACCAGCATTAAAACGAGCTATCCTCACTGTTGTTACGCACACTTTGGGCGACGAGGTTGTAAATGACTGTGATGACTAAAATTCCAGCATGAACACGGGTGACTAGCCTGTGCAACGACACCAGAACATTGGTCAGAACAATTGTCTCAACGAGAACACAAGTATAGTGGGATGCAGCTTGTGCAACGCTATTCAATCAGTGGGTAAATGGAGTTAACAGTTCTGTGACTGGCGAGAAAGAAAAAAAAAAACCAAGTACCAGTTCTACGGAAGCGGCCAGCCATTAGGGTTGGTGCGGTTTGTAGTCCCAGCGGTAAAAAAAAAAAGAAAGGTGCCCTTTTTCTGTTTAATACCCAAGCACATCACTAATCTGGTTGAAAATTGCTGGCCTCCGCCCTCATTTTGCTGAGACACTGAACGAAACTGACAAACTATACTGAAGACTAACTTTGAAGTATTGCGACTTACTCACTGGGAGTTGAGACTCACCAGGAGTTAAAACTTGAAAAGGAGAAGCTAAGGGACCTAGGATCAAGCCAACCTCTATTGTCCTGGACCAACCAGTGCAGCCTAACTGCTAGAGTGTAAAGCACGGCGGTGCTGAACCCTAGTGGGTGTGAACATTGAAGGAAAAATTTACTTATTTGTATCTATACGTATATGATTATTAGTATAGTGATATCAATATTTTGCATTTACATATTTGGTAATTGTGTGAGTATATTTTTGAACACGCGTAGGCGGTTGAGACGAGTAAAACGGTATCATAGAAAAGTTGTAGGACCAAGGAGAAGAGCACAATAAAATTATGAAGATACATCCATTTGGCAGGACACATATCCCTCTAGAGAATAGGGAAGAGTGGCCTTATAACTATTTCTACAAAACCATAATGAAGTACCTAGTGACCCTTATGTTAATATGTATAATGTCCAGTGGTGTTGCATCATTGTTGCAAAATCCTACCTTACATCCATTGATAAAGGTTCATGGAAAATTAGCGGAGACATTAAGTCTCACTGACTGTTGGATTTGCCGGCACTTGTCTAGACACCCCGAGGATCCTATAGGCCTTTATGAAGTACCAGTATCACCAAGCGAATATGAAAGAGGGGAAGTGTGTCTTGTACCAAATACCACTTGGAGATGTGACCAACAAGAATATCAATGGTACCCTAGGTGTGCGGTGCTCCCTAATACCCAGGCAGAATACAAGCTCTCCCCGATGCCTGGAGAGAATGCCACACTTAAAATGTTTCCCATATGTTTTGGTACCTATTTTTATGGGCAAAACCCAGAGGCAAAATACATGGGAAAGATCCCTCCTGAACAGTGTGTTTACACTTTGTTATTTGATATAAAAACAGGGAATTGGGATCTTGAAGGAGAGGAGAAAATAGACAGAAATTGGACAGCGTTAATTAATGGGACTCATCAAAATTACACTGTGAATTATTGGAACCTGACTGTGGGAGAAAATGAGATTCTAGTAGATCCAGAAGGATTGTTATATGATCCCTCCAGAGAACAAGATAGAAATGGGAAAAATTCACCTGTAATATTGTCCCGGGTTTTCCTTGGCCCCCTCTGGACGGCTAGATGTTCATATGTTGCACCCTGGGCAAATGTATCATTGCTAAATACAATCTGGGAAGATTACAAATATTGCAATAATTCTGAGCATAACACCCCAGAGGGTGTAGGATTGCCTCGAATAAAATACAGCATTATAAATTCACAAATCCAGGGAGGCATGTACTTCGTATGTGGAAGAACTGCATATAAAGTACTGCCTCTAAACTGGGAAGGGATATGTTCACTGGCATATTTGGCACCCAACATTACTGTGATATCAAATATATCATCTTCCCAGCCCCTTAACATGGGGAGTTTTGCACATAGGTACAAACGAGGGACACCCATACTGGAGGAGCGAAAGAACTGGGTATTTCAAGTATTACATGTTCTTATTCCCGGATTTGGAATTTTCGATTTGCAACTGGCAATGATGAATATGTCAGCTGAATTAGCCATTGCATTTAATGCCACCAGAGAGGCCATAGGAAGTATACAGGTAGAGATAAACTCTGCAGCCCAATTGGCGATACAAAATCGGCTTGCCCTAGACTTGATTACAGTACAACAAGGAGGAGTATGTGTTTTAATCCAACATCAGTACCAGCAAAAGTGCTGTTATTTCGTCAACAAGTCATCAGAGATAGAATTGGATATTGGGAAAATAAAAGAAGCAGTACAGGTATTTGAAAAGGGGGGCCAATATGAAGGAGGCGATTGGAGTTTATCATGGTTATGGTCTTGGTTTGGGGGGTGGGGCTGGTTGTTTAAAGACATACTTTTTATAATAATAGCTATTGTATTAAGTTGTTTATTAGTGCAGTGCTTACCTGCTCTCTGTTCCTGTTTAAAATTGTGTAAACTTCCGCCAGTGAAAATACTAGAAACCAATCGAGCTATGATGCAGAGAGAAGAGATAACTTCCCTAATGGCTATTGACCCCACTGTCCTCACTGCAGATACTGGTTGCTCATACCCATCGGTTGTTTATGTCCCCATGAATGCAAATTTCAATGAAGTGGGAGTAAAATTCAACATATATGAGGAAATTTAGAACTATTCAAACGTTTATTATGTTCAGAAGAAAAAAAACTCAAAAAGGGTCGATTGTTAGAATTCATTTTGAATTGCTTCGTTTCTTTTACACGTGTAAGTTTGAGCTTTTGTTGTCTCTGAACGCACTGTCTATCACATATGTTATCTTATGTATATTTGTTTAGGTAAAATAAGCCTGGTTCCACGCCATGGGCTTGCAGCTGGTTTCTTTCCCTAACTGGGGCACTGTATTCATTATAATTGTGTGTTCAAATAACTAACTGACCTCGGCTGTGGTATTTTGGGGAGGGAAAGGCTGATATCTATACCTTTGAACAACGTAATCCTTTGAAGGGTCTCAAGAATGTGGGGAGTCAGGCAGCTGCAGAAGGGAGGCAAGGACAAGGCTGGGAATGGAACAAGTGTGTGGATACTGATTAACTCCTTAAAAATATCTGTATGACGTATATCATTAGTTACACATTTTATGTATCCTTTGATGTATGAGTATAAATATCACTGTTAAACGCTTTATGTCAGCACACTTTACTTCGGGCCTGGGATGCCAGTGGTAAACCTGTCCTCTTTGCTGCAGCAAAAATAAACAGACCTTTGGTCATTGATTTTTCACTCCGGCTCTCCGTGTCAAAACTCCTTTGTAAATGCATTTGTAAGTATCTGCAAATATGTGCATTTGACAGTCACTTCTCCAGTGAAAGTCCGGTCCTTCAGGTCCTGGGGGCTGCGGGTGCAGGGTCTCTCCCAGGCGTCGGGACTTTAGGTTCAAAGAGTCGCGGTCAGGGGAAGCCTCGGGATTCCCTCTGCAGGCGGCGCTGTGGGGGCTCAGGGGGGACAGGTTTTGGTACTCACAGTATCAGAGTAGTCCTGGGGTCCCGCCTGAGGTGTCGGATCTCCACCAGCCGAGTCGGGGTCGCCGGGTGCAGTGTTGCAAGTCTCACGCTTCTTGCGGGGAGCTTGCAGGGTTCTTTAAAGCTGCTGGAAACAAAGTTGCAGCTTTTCTTGGAGCAGGTCCGCTGTCCTCGGGAGTTTCTTGTCTTTTCGAAGCAGGGGCAGTCCTCAGAGGATGTCGAGGTCGCTGGTCCCTTTGGAAGGCGTCGCTGGAGCAGGATCTTTGGAAGGCAGGAGACAGGCCGGTGAGTTTCTGGAGCCAAGGCAGTTGTCGTCTTCTGGTCTTCCGCTGCAGGGGTTTTCAGCTGGGCAGTCCTTCTTCTTGTAGTTGCAGGAATCTAATTTTCTAGGGTTCAGGGTAGCCCTTAAATACTAAATTTAAGGGCGTGTTTAGGTCTGGGGGGTTAGTAGCCAATGGCTACTAGCCCTGAGGGTGGGTACACCCTCTTTGTGCCTCCTCCCAAGGGGAGGGGGTCACAATCCTAACCCTATTGGGGGAATCCTCCATCTGCAAGATGGAGGATTTCTAGAAGTTAGAGTCACTTCAGCTCAGGACACCTTAGGGGCTGTCCTGACTGGCCAGTGACTCCTCCTTGTTTTTCTCATTATTTTCTCCGGCCTTGCCGCCAAAAGTGGGGCCTGGCCGGAGGGGGCGGGCAACTCCACTAGCTGGAGTGTCCTGCTGGGTTGGCACAAAGGAGGTGAGCCTTTGAGGCTCACCGCCAGGTGTGACGACAATTCCTGCCTGGGGGAGGTGTTAGCATCTCCACCCAGTGCAGGCTTTGTTACTGGCCTCAGAGTGACAAAGGCACTCTCCCCATGGGGCCAGCAACATGTCTCGGTTTGTGGCAGGCTGCTAAAACTAGTCAGCCTACACAGATAGTCGGTTAAGTTTCAGGGGGCACCTCTAAGGTGCCCTCTGGGGTGTATTTTACAATAAAATGTACACTGGCATCAGTGTGCATTTATTGTGCTGAGAAGTTTGATACCAAACTTCCCAGTTTTCAGTGTAGCCATTATGGTGCTGTGGAGTTCGTGTTTGACAAACTCCCAGACCATATACTCTTATGGCTACCCTGCACTTACAATGTCTAAGGTTTTGTTTAGACACTGTAGGGGTACCATGCTCATGCACTGGTACCCTCACCTATGGTATAGTGCACCCTGCCTTAGGGCTGTAAGGCCTGCTAGAGGGGTGTCTTACCTATACTGCATAGGCAGTGAGAGGCTGGCATGGCACCCTGAGGGGAGTGCCATGTCGACTTACTCGTTTTGTCCTCACTAGCACACACAAGCTGGCAAGCAGGGTGTCTGTGCTGAGTGAGAGGTCTCCAGGGTGGCATAAGACATGCTGCAGCCCTTAGAGACCTTCCTTGGCATCAGGGCCCTTGGTACTAGAAGTACCAGTTACAAGGGACTTATCTGGATGCCAGGGTCTGCCAATTGTGGATACAAAAGTACAGGTTAGGGAAAGAACACTGGTGCTGGGGCCTGGTTAGCAGGCCTCAGCACACTTTCAATTGTAAACATAGCATCAGCAAAGGCAAAAAGTCAGGGGGCAACCATGCCAAGGAGGCGTTTCCTTACACATGGGCACTGCAGGGAGTATTCCAAACTTTTATTGAAAGCAGTGATAAAACAGGTGTGTTTTGGCTTACACCTTTATCACCTACATCAGTGACAGCAAGCAAAGATTAAGTCGAAACATGTCCATTTTATCACCACTTTCAGTAAACAGTCTGTAAAGCCCAATGGACTGCCTGTGTCAACTAGTTTGACCTTTCCACGGGATCCCACTCCGGAAAATAAAGGAACCCGTCACCCAAAGGACAATAAACGAACAAGTGGGAAAAGCAGATCCGAGAGAGACAGATAGATATACACACGCAAAAATTGGAGTCTGAAAACAAAATAAAAACCTCAGAAGAGGAACAAATAAGGATTGTCATAGTTGAAGTCATCTTCAGGGGTCTGTCCAGGGTCTGTCAGAGTGGGTAACCATCACCAAAACACTTGACTTTCTATGATAAGCTGTGAGATTCCATGTCACAAAATACCTGTGTACAGCTGTTAACAGTTTAACAATCCACCCTTAGACACCTATTGGCTTTAACACATGCTTTTCAAATGAATATCACAAGCCTACTTACTGCCTTTGTCATAATTTAATAAAATGATCAGGTTTACAGCTATAAAAACCTGCATTAGCACCATGACCAACTCAGTCCTACTGTATAGAGCATACTCTTTCCCACAAGACAAAAAGTTAAACACAACCACTCTTTCACTCCTAATGGGTAGCCACATAACTTCGGTCTGCTGCTCTGCAACTCCTCAATTACTTTTAAAGTAAGACTCTAAACCAGGGGACAGCAATCAAAGATCTAAACAAATTAATATCTAGAGGGGCCCAAGGCAGAAATGCTATACCAACATCTGTGCTCAAGTATGATGAAGATTACTGGGAGCCCTGAATGACTCCCTGTTCAGGCTTCGTTCCTAATAAACTCCGTTGTTGACTCCTGGCGTGGGACAATCTTATGTCCATTTAAAAAAAAAAAACAAGGGCAGTAGAAAGGATCCCCCTAGCTATTGTCAAATCGCACTTTTAGATGTCAATGGCAAGGCTTATGTAAAAACCCTACTCCAGGAACTTGAAATTTGGTCACCAATAACATTTCTGACCAAGTTGCAGTACCATGGATAACACTGTGACAGCATCTTTCCCGGCTTACTGTGCCATTAACTCCAAAGGCCCCTGCTATTTCCTTTTTTCTTGACCACACAGCTACTTTTGATATGGGTGATCTGAAAATCCTGTAGAAAAAGCAGGCAGCCTAGAGCACTCCGTCCAGTTTGCTTCAACACTCTACTCCGATATCTGGACTTGAGTCAAGGTGGGTAAAAGGCTGACTGTTTCAAAGAAGATCAATACTAACAGGGGTGTTTTCTCACCCCTAACCTTTTGAGCCTGTACACTGCAGACATTGGGGCATGCCTTGGGAAAGCAAGATCGCATCCCCCAAAGATCAATAATGATCATTGTAAGGAAATGCCTCCTTGGCATGGTTACCCCCTGACTTTTTGCCTTTGCTGATGCTAAGTTTTGATTTGAAAGTGTGCTGAGGCCTGCTAACCAGGCCCCAGCACCAGTGTTCTTTCCCTAACCTGTACTTTTGTTTTCACAATTGGCACACCCTGGCATCCAGGTAAGTCCCTTGTAACTGGTACCCCTGGTACCAAGGGCCCTGATGCCAGGGAAGGTCTCTAAGGGCTGCAGCATATCTTATGCCACCCTGGGGACCCCTCACTCAGCACAGACACACTGCTTGCCAGCTTGTGTGTTGGTGAGGACAAAACGAGTAAGTCGACATGGCACTCCCCTCAGGGTGCCATGCCAACCTCACACTGCCTATGCAGTATAGATAAGTCACCCTCTAGCAGGCCTTACAGCCCTAAGGCAGGGTGCACTATACCATAGGGGAGGGCACCAGTGCATGAGCACTGTGCCCCTACAGTGTCCAAGCAAAACCTTAAGACATTGTAAGTGCAGGGTAGCCATAAGAGTATATGGTCTGGGAGTCTGTCAAACACGAACTCCACAGCACCATAATGGCTACACTGAAAACTGGGAAGTTTGGTATCAAACTTCTCAGCACAATAAATGCACACTGATGCCAGTGTACATTTTATTCTAACATACACCCCAGAAGGCACCTTAGAGGTGCCCCCTGAAACCTTAACCAACTACCCGTGTAGGCTGACTGGTTTTAGCAGCCTGCCACACACCTGACATGTTGCTGGCCACATGGGGAAGAGTGCCTTTGTCACTCTGTGGCTAGTAACAAAGCCTGTACTGGGTGGAGATGCTTATCACCTCCCCCTTCAGGAACTGTAACACTTGGCAGTGTGCCTCAAAGGCTCACCCCCTTTGTTACAGCACCCCAGGGCATTCCAGCTAGTGGAGTTGCCCGCCCCTTCCGGCCACGGTCCCACTTTTGGCGGCAAGGCCGGAGGAGATGAGAAAAACAAGGAGGAGTCACTGGCCAGTCAGGACAGCCCCTAAGGCAACCTGAGCTGAGGTGAGGTGATTCTGACTTTTAGAAATCCTCCATCTTGCAGATGGAGGATTCCCCCAATAGGGATAGGAATGTGACCTCCCTCCCCTTGGGAGGAGGCACAAAGAGGGTGTAGCCACCCTCAGGGCTAGTAGCCATTGGCTACTGCCCTCCCAGACCTAAACACACCCCTAAATTCTGTATTTAGGGGCTCCCCAGAACCTAGGAACTCAGATTCCTGCAACCTAAGAAGAAGAGGACGGCTAAGCTGAAAAACCCTGCGGAGAAGACGGAGACACCAACTGCTTTGGCCCCAGCTCTACCGGCCTGTCTCCCCACTTCTAAAGACACTGCTCCAGCGACGCTCTCCCCAGGGACCAGCGACCTCTGAATCCTCAGAGGACTGCCCTGCTCTAGAAGGACCAAGAAACTCCAGAGGACAGCGGCTCTGTTCACCCAAGACTGAAACTTTGTTTCAAAGGAGCAACTTTAAAACAACTGCGTTTCCTGCCGGAAGCATGAGACTTGCTACTCTGCACCCGACGCCCCCGGCTCGACTTGTGGAGAAACCACACTTCAGGGAGGACTCCCCGGCGACTGCGAGACCGTGAGTAGCCAGAGTTGCCCCCTCTGAGACGCCTGCAGAGGGAATCCCGAGGCTCCCCCCTGACCGCGACTGCCTGCTTCCCAGATCCCAACGCCTGGTAAAGACTCTGCACCCGCAGCCCCCAGGACCTGAAAGATCGGAACTCCAGTGCAGGAGTGACCCCCAGGAGGCCCTCTCCCTTGCCCAGGTGGTGGCTACCCAGAGAAGCCGCCCCCTTGCCTGCATCGCTGAAGAGACCCCTTGGTCTCCCATTGATTTCCATTGGAAACCCGACGTGTGTTTGCACACTGCACCCAGCCGCCCCTGTGCTGCTGAGGGGGTACTTTCTGTGCTAACTTGTGTCCCCCCCGGTGCCCTACAAAACCCCCCTGGTCTGCCCTCCGAAGACCCGGGTGCTTACCTGCTGGCAGACTGGAACCGGGGCACCCCCTTCTCCATTGAAGCCTATGCTTTTTGGGCACCACTTTGACCTCTGCACCCGACCGGCCCTGAGCTGTTGGTGTGGTAACTTTGGGGTTGCTCTGAACCCCCAACGGTGGGCTACTTTGAGCCCAAACTTGAACCCCGTAGGTGGTTTACTTACCTGCAAGAACTAACAAACTCTTACTTCCCCTAGTAACTGTGAAAATTGCACTGTCTAGTTTTAAAATAGCTATATGTGATTTATGTGAAAAGTATATATGCTATTGTGATTATTCAAAGTTCCTAAAGTACCTACCTGCAATACCTTTCATTTGAAGTATTACATGTAAAATTTGAACCTGTGGTTCTTAAAATAAACTAAGAAAAAATATTTTTCTATACAAAAACCTATTGGCCTGGAATTGTCTCTGAGTGTGTGTTCCTCATTTATTGCCTGTGTGTGTACAACAAATGCTTAACACTACTCCTTTGATAAGCCTACTGCTCGACCACACTACCACAAAATAGAGCATTAGTATTATCTCTTTTTGCCACTATCTTACCTCTAAGGGGAACCCTTGGACTCTGTGCATACTATTCCTTACTTTGAAAGAGTGCATACAGAGCCAACTTCCTACAATCATTTACTAATTTTATAGTCCTTCTTGATCACACATCTGCAGGGCTGCAAAGGCCTTCAAATGAATTACACACTTACAATTGTTAAAACAAACTAGAATAAAGCTCATCCAAGTCCAGCATAATGATTTTTGGTAAATCCTTGAACAAAAACAATAAAAGCACGGCATTCCACGGCACTCTGATCCTCCGCATGCTAAAAGTACTTGGGCACTTGGCTCCTAGAAAAAGGCTCATCCAGATACCACTTGGCGAAGCGGAGTCACAAAGCAACCTCAGTAGCATATGCTCTTTGTAGGCTCAACGCAAAGCTCCACAGCTCTCCAGCAAATCAGTTCCTGAATGTAACCAGAGCAAAGTTAATTCCATCAGTACTTTCTAGGTCATTTCGCCCCAACTTGAGACAAACATACAGTGTAATATATTTGTTAAGTTGTTTCATTTTCCCTGGAGCTATTCCAGTTTACAAATTCAACTGGAATTTGGCTTAGTCCGACAGGATCTTGCTTGTAGGGCAAACTTTTTTGTGTACTGCTCCCTGATTAAAAAGCAAAGCCAGAAAACTACAAGCCGCAATCAGGTCTTTCTTGTTAAGTGATGGTTCCCCGGCAAATCCACGGGCTATTTATCTATCAACAGCTGTAAAGGACCCGGAGGCACAGTCAGTTTGGGAAAGTAACATCCCACATACTGCCCTTAATTAAGTTTTGAAAACACGAGTCCTCAGCAGGACCACTGACACTACACCTAGGACTCATACCACCATGTTTGCTAAGCAGTGTTTATCAGGGCCATTGGGCAATAAGTTAGACTATCCAGCATTCGCATGCGGTCACTCCCAATAAAAGAACTTGCGTTTTCCTGGCACAACCAACTGGTCAAGAATTATAGGTGCCAGTTAACCAATTACGATCAAGAATCCCTTGTGCATGTTACTAGCTGTCCAAATATGGCCAGGAAAAGGCATGTTTTCCTCAAGCAGATTTTTCTGAAGAATAATAAGATTATACATTGTAAGGACGTACTGAAGCACAGTCTTAACTTCCAGAATACCCTGGAGCAGTGGTTAGCAGCTAAATTATTTTATAAAGTTATCAAGAAATTGAACTCTGCATGTTCCTAATTATGGTTAAGGTCACAGTTTCTAAATCTCTGCATTCGTTATGTCCATCTGTTACTCGGTTATATGAGCGGCTGCTGAGTAATATCTTGGGCACAAACTATATCTAAAACAATATTTTTTATTTTAACCTAAATGTATGTCTTAAGGGACTTTTAACTGTATCCTTATATTCCAAGATGATTGAAAGAATAAGTATCATATAGCATTTTGTGTGTATTTCATGGAATATTTTAATTAAACACAATAAATTAACTTCCTCACAGTGGGAACGTACACCTTCTGACCAATCAAATTCTTTTCTCAAGGCTATCAACATGTGAGTGGAGCTTAAGGCCCTTTCACAATAGTGCATCTGAATGGTCTTCTACTCATCACATAAGGTATTATATGAAAGATGAACTGTCAAGTCGACACTAAAGAGAGAAGACTACCCACTCCTAATGCCAGCAGTTTTGATAATCCCAATTGTGCAATTTGAATCCTGGTATGTCAACAATCTACACTGGTCTCTCACCATCAAAGAATGTGGCTTATTTTCTTTTAAACACAGAGGAGAAAGAAACCCAGCAGGTTTTGGCATAATGCCATCTGGTCCACTCGCTTGAATGTAATACCACTAATTCACCAGCTTGAGAGTTGGGTTCTTCTCAACTTCAGTTTTAAAACTGTACCTAGATAAGTGAATCCCGGTAATAGCGCCCTCTCATTCCATTTTCATAGTTTTGTTCCACAAGGAATCAAACTATTCTTTTCCAAGTATGTGATAGGAGACCTTTTCTTTGAGACATGGGTTACTGAGCAGTATCCTGTGTGGATACTGTCATCTAACATGGGTTACTGAGCAGTATCCTGTGTGGATACTGTCATCTAACAATCAGGTGTCCCAGGTCCCCAGTACTACTGAACTCTGAATAACCCATAGACTTCTTTCTAGGCTCAACTTCCCAAAAATACCAAAGCTGAGGAATCAAGGATTATTATATGTGATGGTAGGAAAAGAATCTGATTCAGCATAAGAGCTGATTCAGCATATGAGTGCACTGCACTCAACAATTCTGCAGTAGGTGCACTGACTTGATAAATAAGTTATTGATTGAAAAGCTAATAAAACAATAATTATTATAGACATACAAAACGACATTCTGGGACAGAGTAAACACCATCAAACATTTTATTGCATTTAAATGCCAAGTTTTAAACTGTTTATATCTTTTGCACTATAATGTCACCCTACAAGACTGCACTCAGGTGCACCCGTGGAACTTCATGACTCCTCTGCTTTCCTACAATATTCACCAACAAAGCCTAAGTCAGAGGTATAAACAAAACAAAACTACACAGTGTTACTCACTTGCAACCATAAACCAGAGATTAAGAATCTGTATCCATCTCTGGGATTATGAAGGGTAAAAACAAGCACCCTCAGAGTTCAGAATAAAAAGTTGGGGGTTTAGAAGGCTCACAAGTGATAATGCAATATAGTCACTGTAGCTTCATGACCTAGGTGATGTTGATCTGTAGTATTTATCTTGCGTCTTGTTCAGCTGGGCTGCAGAAACCTCACAGCTTAAGAGCTGTCCTGGCATCATGATGTGCTACTAGCAGATTTTTTTTATTTTTTTTTACACAATTGATTAGTCTTTTTGCAAAGTGTTATGGTGTTACTCTTGTTCCACAGGTCACTGAACAAGTGCCTGCAGGAATCTAGGCTTGTCCTCAAACTTATGAGAATACGGCAGCCTCACACAGGTTGCATGCATAGAAAAGCATCTGCTCAGGGCTTGTTGACAAAATCTATGCTATGTTCAGACTAAGTATGAGTTATTAGTGCAAAAGCATTAATACTTATCTTCGCAAGGCCTAAACAATACCTATTTTGCTTAAATTCCAAGGTTTTTCTCCAGCTAAAAATAAGTTATCTTTATTTCTGTGGGTCTAGATTTAACAGGTTTCTCAAGAAGATAGTCCTAGTTTACAGTAATAATGACGATTTGTTAATCAAAGCCATTGAGAGCCCTGTCACAATCCCATCAATATTTTGGATAGACAGCAGCCAGCATCGTGGATGATGTGAGGATTTTTCAGTGAGGCAAACTTTCTCTGGACTAAGGAACAGGATGAGAAACCACACCCAGCCAAAAGGTAAAACAGAGTACGAGAAGGAGGTGCAGGATGTCATGTCAAATCCCTGACAAGCAGGAAGATTACCAACTTTTCACTCATGCAGACTACACACAAAAGCTACCAATAACCAAGTTACATTGAAGCAGACACAGGGTACGGAACCCCAGTTACTAAGGATATACGATCCATTAACAGGAGATCATCTAGGTCTTTTGGTGACAGATGGTAGGTTTAGTGGATGGTGTTATCTAGAGGATGCATGTACCTTGCATGGATGCTGCTCAACTCAGGTTGCACTGGTGTGTGAATGAAGCAGCATGGTTTCTGCCCATCTTACACACCTTTTCTTCATTCAACACCTAACACACCTTTTCTTCATTCAACACCTAACACACCTTTTCTTCATTCAACACCTAACATTTGAAAGCTATTACTCGGACTTGAACAATGAAGTTGTTTTCTACATTAAACTAACATCTCTATACTACAAATGATGTACAGCTGCACTTGTTAAAGATAATATGTAGATACCAGTAGCCCCTAGAATTGCGCCGTCTCTCTACAAACATTTCTAATTACTAAATTAGATCAGTTAATGAATCAAAGGAAAGTGGAATAGATCCATTCCTTGTTTTAGGGACAAAATGAGTGCTTTCTATTGAAATACTTTTAAATCAGATTTTTACAATAAAATTAATGCCATCTAAAATTGTATAAATTCCAAAGGAAAAAACTATGAAATTGTGAATACAAACACATATCCCCCTTAATGAACCCAAGCAAACAAAAATGTAGGTAATGTTTTTCATAATTGACTGGTAGGCTCATTCCTGGCTTAGGACATAAAAAAAAGAAGAAAAAAAAAAAAAAGAATTCTATCAGACCAGGTAACAGCAGCTAAAATTAGGTCAAAGCTCTTAACCAAATATGAATGCTGTTCAAATTCTTGACATGCCTATGGTGTTCAACTCAAACAATGGGGGTAAATTTGGAGGTTAATTAGGAATGGGATTAACTATGTCATGTTACTGATTAATTAGGCCTGGAGAACTGGCGAAGGCCGTTAGAAGGAAAGGGATTTATAAAAATTAAGAGGTTTGTAAACTTGTAATGTAAACCATGGTAGGGGTCAACACCTATACAGTGGCATAGGAATATATACCCTGGAACAAGCCAGACCTTTCCACAACCGCCCTTAATATTTATAGTAGCTTTAGATTTACACCACATTTGAAGAAGAAGAAAAAAAATTAAAAAAGAAGGTTTTCTGGACCAAGCTCTACCTTTCTTCCAGATTTGGTCTAATTGCGTTCAGCGATTTGGGCTGCAGTTGTGTCAAAAATCCTACAGGAAATTGTATGGGGAAAAAGTGTTTTGGGACCAAACTTTTTCTCGGCCCCCACTTAACAAAATTATCCTGAAACTTTCCAGATAGCTGCTGATTTGGCTGTTACACGGGTTTTTAAAAAATTCACGTAGATTCGCCAAACAATACTAAAGTTATTAGCAAAACAAGAAACAAATTTACTAAGAAAACTAGGTCCTAAGTGGTTTACTTATTATATCTTTGCTGCTAGTTTGACAAATCTTCTCAAATCCTTTTTTAAATTATTTTTTAATATTTTTTTCCTCGTCTCCTAACTGGAAAGTTAAGGGAGAGGGGGAATATTGTTAAGTGCAGGCCAAGAAAAAACAATTAAGAGGGGGTCCCAAAACACGTTTTCCCCATTCATTTATCCATAGAACCCTTAGATAGGCACAGCTATTAGAACCCTTAGATAGACATAGCTACAGCCCAAACTGCTCACAAATATACACCAAATTTGGTAGAAAGCTAAATCTTGATCTAAAAAGAGTGCTTTTAGTGAATACCCATTCAGTAGTTTTTGAGCAACTAATGCTAAAAAAATATTAGTACATTTCATTTTGCAGAGGATTTGCAAATCTGACGGATCTCTTGGAGAGACGTTAACCGCTGTCACCCCATCAACAATGTGGCAACAGCCATCTAAGGACTTGGAACTCAGTCCTAAATCCTGAAAAAAAGAAGAAAGAAAAAAAAAAAAAAAAAGACATAAGGGGACAGGGTAGGGATACCCTCACCCCCTAGAAGGGCCCCACCTGGAGCCAAACCCTTTTTTCCTCTCAAGTATTGCAGAGAACTCGCAATGCACTGCTAATTACCCACATATTACACCACTAATGACATCTTCTATACACCATTGATAATATCAATGCAAATTTAGCAATTAAATTATTGATGAGAAAACTGTGTCTGGCAGGGGACATGAGCTATAGTTACCCAAGGGCACAAAAAACAGCTACCAGAGTAACATCTAATAGGTGAATTTCAGTGGCTTTGTATGTTGAAAACATTACTTTAGCACTGAAATTCTCACCTAAGTAGATCACATTAATGTTTGTTTTTTCACAGTGATTATATATATATATATATATATATATATATACACACACACACACACACACACACAAGTCACATAGTCAACTACCTTGTTGCCTTTCAACACAGGATTCCGAAACTCAACCTAAATAAAATAATTTCCCCTCAACTACTTATCGACTTTAGAACAAGCTGAATTTGATTAACCAGAAAACCTGTTTACCTCCAACACAGATTTGTGGTCACAAATTTTCTACAGATGGCTCCAGAAAGCTTTTGCTTTTCTAATTTCTCTGAAAACATATGCACAACAAAAAAACAACAACAAAAAACACACACCCCACCCCTTGGATGAATGCAGAATTAACAAGCATTTACAATGCAACGGGTCTCGTGTTTGCTCATGTTAGAGCTGATTGCATTGTAAACTCCTAACCCGACTTTTCACCTATTGGCAAAAGTGCATTTATGTACGTAACCCGAAAAAGTGCAATTAACTATGTAAAGCGCTCGACTTCTGCCAAGCGAAATCACGCTAGTAAATCAGAGAAAAAGTAGTCCACGAGCCGGACAGAAAACAGTGAGCCTCGTATGTTTTCTGTACTTGGTCGATGCGCTCGAGGAGGGCTACCCACCGGAAAAGGCATTACGTATGCATGCCTTCGACCAATGAAAGCAAGCATATTTTATTAGGCAAGCCCACGAATCAATGAAAAACACTGATGTGAAGTCGACAGGGCTCCGAGCCCTTTTCTAAACCCTAAAGCGTCTCGCTGCGATACGCATGCAACGCATGCTCGACCCTAAAAAGGGGGAACAAAACAAAAGCTGCTAAACTTCAGCGCAACTTGCTCAAAACAAATAGTCCTCAAGACAAGATATGCCTACACATACACAACAGAATATACAAGTCATCAATCAAATAGGCAAAAACGGTAATATTCCAATTGAAAGACACAATGCAAAGTGTGCTAATAAGGATTTTTTTTTCAGTACTCACAGAATTTCCTAAGCCAGAATGCCCAGAAGCTACCTACCCCATTTCTCAAGAACTTTGTACAAATTGACAAATCACTACACAACAAAAGAAAACAGGTTGAATTTAGTTTTTAAGGCAAAAAGCCAACAGCCCCAACCCACTTTCTACAAAACACTACAGGGAAAGGCAAACGGCCTCTACAAGGGATAGTTTAAAGAGCTATCATTTACTGCATTTTTGGATCTTGTCCAAGTGAGCAAGCCAGCAGGCTGCCCCTCTGATCCTTGTCTTCCACAAATCTTTAATACCATTCCACTATCAATGTCCGCAGCCATCCCAGACAGAATACTCAAAAAATCCTTGCGTGTGCGCAGTCAAACCTAAGGAAAAAAAAAAAAACTAAACTGGACAATCAAAACTCAGATAACTACAGATCCATTTCACACTATTCCTGGACAATCCGGTAGAAAGAGCAGCTTATACCCAGTTTCAAACTCGATTCCATCCTAGAAAAGTCACAGAATAGGCCATTATCTCTATCGGGGATGACACAGTAGACCAGAATGGGGGTGCGGCCCTTCTTCCCTAGGATCTTTTGGCAGCCTCTGACACAGTGGACATGAGATACTGATCAAAAGACTTGAGGAAGCCAGAATGCTTGTGTCACATTGTACCCACATGATAGAACAAATATTTGACCCATCACCTCTTCTGAGTCATATCAAACCAATCTATGAACCCCTAAATATCCTTCTCAAGAACTTTTAGCTCCTTACTACTTTCCCTTTGAAATCCATTCCCATCACTACTGTAAACTCTACTAAACATTCCAATTAAAGCAAAAAAAACAAAAAAAAAAAAAAAAAAAACACAACATTTTTGCTTATCTATTAACCACTTATCTTGGGTTCTGAAGTAGCTTGCTACTCCCTGCAAAGCACCTCAATTTCAATGCCTCCTCAGGGTAAGCGCTGTATAGATACCATATATATATATATATATATATATATATATATATATATATATATATATATTACATGTTCACACAAAACACGGTCAAGGTGATATTATAGTTAGGTGAAAATCTCTGTTCAAAGAAATACCATTTCAAACTGAAAAAAACACTTGTATTCGTTATTTGTACTGCGTTGCACTTCTCAAAAGAATAAAATAATTTAAACAAATGTTTTTCGCGATTTAGTGGACCTGCAGACCAACTGCAAAATCCAGCTCAGTCCTCCCACGCAAACTCACAAGGGAACAGCGGATCCACAGCATCACAAAAAAAAGGAGGGGACCCAGAGTGTTGCTCAACAAGGTAGTTGGCTGCCCAAAAGGAAGTTGGGTCCAAGCCTTGCCGCAGGACAGGCTCTGCACCCAAGCCCACGCAAGCCTGTTTTTCCACAGGGGTTGGACACAGGGCCAAAAGCCAGGTCATGTGTGCACAACCACAAGTCGCGCATAGCCCAAAACACAATATCTCAATACAATTTTCATAGGAAATTTTGGACATCACTACACCCAATACGACTCAATGGAATTACACCAAATTTGAGAGAAAGGTAGATCTTTACCCAGATAGCAAGATGTTTGTGTTTGGTGTGAATCAGTTCCATAGTTTGTGAGAACTTAAGATTCAAAATGTATAGATCTCTCAATGGTTGGGTTCATGGGACTCTCCTGGGAGTATCGCAGGAACACAACTTCAAGTAATATAGCAATCTTATTGGCTGAGGGTGCTTGGGGGGGGGGGGATCCTCTCCCCACCCCCCACCCCCTCCATGGCTGCCTTTCTCCAGCGAGACCCTGTGCTCTAATTGGTTGGCCACAACATGAAGACACATTGCAGCTCCATTTACAGGACATGGGGACTCAGTTCCAGAGTCCTGAAAATATAGAAAAAAAACATGGTATAAGGGGGCACAGTTGGAATAGGCTGAGCGCCAGTACCTTGTGGGTTCCCATTGATAACATCACTGATGACATCTGAAGTGACAATTTATGACAATACTGCATGGCGAGGCATGAGTTACTTCAGTCAACTAGAACTGGTGAATTTTCTTTTTTTTTTTTTTCAAGTCTAAACTGAGAATATCACAGAGAGAGAGAGGGGGAGAGACACAGAGACAGACACAAAAAGGAATTTTAAGGCAGTATAAAAATAGCCAACACATATTACTAAAAATCTTCCAGACGTCAAAGAATGAGGGTATATCACCACTAACCGTGAATGAGGTGATGATCACATTGATTAAACCAGTGAGGAATCCTTTAGAGCTGGGATCATAGCATTATATATTTTAATCTTGGAATAAAAGATGCTAGTTAAAACACTTACACTGCTGGAACTTATCCATCCAGTGTACTCTAGCTTTATTCCTGACAGTAACATCCCAAGACATCTGCACGCTCTCTCATCTGGCCAATGATCTCCTCCCTGTTAGGAGCCATTGTCTCAGTAGTAGCAGCCATCGATATAGAAAACACATTTAACATCTTAAGGTGTGAGTTCTTGTAGGTGGTGACACAGTTTGAGGCAGAATTTAGAATATAGGTCAAACCACTATGTGCAAAAGCATTAGCTCAAGTACAAGGTACAACGATTATTTCCAAGCCTAGAAAAATCAACTTGCACCTCGTCTGGCGAGTCAGTTTTTATCAAGGGAAGCTACTTTTATGGCTTACTGACCCATTCTAGCAAGAGAGTTTGAGTTGACTAAGAACATGTGTTCTCTTTATTTAGAAAGTAAATGAGATAGATATAGAGATATATATATATATATATATATATATATATATATATATATATATATATATATATATATATATATTTTTTTTTTTTTTTTTTTTATCTTTTTATAACTTAGCACATTTGTTGTGCGTTTAAAGAGATTAAATGTTTGCTTAGGCCTTCTTATAAAATCGCTGCTAATTCTATCCTGGAGATTGGCGTTTACTTTTCTTTCTCTGACTGCCGAGAAAAGTATTTTGTAACATGAACTGTCTGGCAATTGTGCTAGGATACAGGGAGTGAAAGGAAAGGCTTTAAGATGTCATCTCTTTGTAAATGAATCATAAATATATTTCAAAATATATCAGCAGTTAGGAAAGCATTTTTTTTTTAATCATGAAGTGTGATGGAAGCAAAGATTTTAATAGGGTCCAGCAAGTGAAAATTATCTACCATCATTGCTGATGGGAGTAGTGCATGCTGAGAAATTAAATGATATGGCAGACTCCAAAAAACAGAAGTTAACGGCATTGGAGAATCTGGACTTAAGCAATAGCCCTAAAAACAAATTTATATTACTGCTTGTAGGCAAATACTGCTAGAAAAAAAACTGGATCACTGCCAACTAAAATGAAGAAAGCACCCTCAACATACCCTTTGTGGGTAGATGCCAAGTTATGTATACCATCTCTAGCAGGGCAAGTTTGAATAGAAAGAACATAACTAAAGTAGGGAATCCGTTTAACAACCATGTGTTGTGAACATTTAAAGAATTAAGCCAAAATAACCAATTGATGGTGGCCCAGTGAATAAAATGTGGTGCAAATATACTGCACTGGCAGGACAAATAAAAACCATATGAAAGGAGAGAGACAATGAACCACTCTCGCATAACTTTGCAAAGAATAACAACCCATTGCCGGGCCAGAAGGGCAGTCACCACACTATCGCAATATGTTGCAGCAGCCCAAAATAGATATTTCCCTTGACAGACATCAGACAACAAAGGAACTGGTCACAATGAACTAATATGTTGTAAAAAAAAAAAAAAAAAAACACGTTTACAAACAGCACATTTAAATACATACAACTTTAAATATTACACATAGCATCCTGCACCCCGCAGACTGCATGGAATATATGCAACCACCTCGCAATGTTAATGTCGTAGATGCTTATGTGCTGATGCAGATATCTTCCCTATGTTTTGGAGGTGCCCTGAATTCTCACAGTGTGGGAGGCATTTAAAACAGTGTCAGATGTCACAGGTAGCAACCACATTTAATCAAATTAGGCTAACCTGCTTGGAAAAGTGTTAAAACTATGACACAGATTTCCACAGTTACTAGCCAAACACCACATGGCCATGACCTAGAAATCAACAGAAGCACCATCAATCGATTTAGGATGGAGGTGCTGATAAAATGGTTAGAGGGCGATACCCTGACAGCGATACCGAGGCAATCTAGGAGTCAGACTGGTGACACAATCTGCGATGAACTGACGATAACATTTAAGAATAAGAATGATGACAGGCACCCCCCTGCCCAGTGATGACTGAACATTGTCATAGCACAGAATCTGAAAGAAAGAGAAAGAGCCCCCCTGACTTAATCCAATTAAATAATTGACTGTATACTGGTGCTATAACCCCAAATACCCTTCTAACAATTATTTGCAGGTAACTCCGTGATTTCACTGTACCTTTATTCACCAGGCCCAATCACCACACAGGCATTATAGGTAATATTGAATGCAAAGTATGGACCTGTACCAATGCTTAAGTAACAAGTTAATTGTTTATCCTATTGATGTCTGAAGATGTTACATTTTAAGATGCATAATCAAAGGTTGTTTTTTAACATGTCTATGAAGTACAATGTAATAAGTAATCTAGAAAAACATTACATACGAAATGTACATAATAATCAATGAAGACATTTATATTAAAACTAGGTAACTCAGAAAGGAATTGCATATCTGATGTGATATAAATGGTTGCTGCCCCAACAATATTGATATAAAAAGGGCTATTTCCTCATCGATAGCTATGTTTTACAATATATTGGCGAATTCTTGCATTGTTTGACATCTCAAGAGAGTTTGTTAGATGACTGGTAAAAAGTGGAAATGCAGCCACTGAGTTACTAATTATATGGGAATTACATCTAAGGCTCTGGTACGTCAGCTTGACTTCGATGTGTATTTTTAGCCAGAACAGGTATCTGGTAGAAACAGTAAACTGAAACTCTCTGATAATCAGAAGTATGGGACCAGACAGATAATTCTGTGGGGAAATTGTGTGAATTTTCTCAAGGTGGCTGTTTACAAAATATAGGTCAATAAAGCAATTATATTAGCTCGAACAAGTGTGGAAGACAACAGCACCAGCTGATGGAGGGGGAGAGAAGAAAAAAAAAAAAAAAAAAAAACTTTGAGCACCGCTTTAATCACTAGGAAAAGATCGTTATTTGTGTAACAGGGCACGAGTAGTTGTATTCAAAATTACAGACATTAAATTGGAGTTAAAATTCAGTGGATTTCTAATTAGATAGAGGTAACTATCAATAGGACTTCTGTGACTTACCTAACATATTTAAGCACTACTACAAATTAGTCTAACAAACAAATTTCCACAATTTCTAATAAATGTATTTCCTCCTACCTGTGACCTCTGTCCCTGGGATAGAAGGAAACATGCTGTCCAAGATAAAGTCACTGGGAATTAATCCAAATAACTATTTAAAAATTGTTACATTAAAAGCTCCTAATTGGTCATTTCCCAGATGCGTAGGTATTAACGTTAATTAGTTTGGATGTCAAAGAGTACGTTTGCCTAAACTGGCATATTAAGATATTTTATTACAGGGGATTATGTTAATTAATCTATTAATCAAAGCTTCCCCTTTTACTCACAATCTAACTGTTATATTTCCTTCTCCTTTGCAATAGTTTTAATTGATATTTGTTAAGGGATATATCCGGGAGGGGTGGGGAAAGAGTAGTACAAGTATAAATACTGTTTGGGGTATCATCTGAACAAGAATGCTGGTGCATGCCTTTGTAGATTTTATGTCGACTTTGGACCTACATACAAATTTTGCTAAATCATATTATGGCATATGTGCTCCAAAGCATAAGCAGCTTTCAACCATCCCTGTTGGTTCCCACAAGGTGGACATTACTATGGAGCTTGAACACAGGTCTCTAAAATCTAGACGTTCATAGATCCACTTGTAACTTGATTAATTGATAAAGTGATAACCAAGAAATGCAAAGCCTCTTCTGATCATAAGTAATGACATAACTTGGTTCAATCTTAACAAAGTATCCAAATTCACCTTGCTTGGCTCCAATGTGGCCTCCGTTCTAATGATTTCAAAGATCCAGACTTTCCTTGAACACAGATAGTGGCCTAAACACGATTCCACCACTAGCCTTCATGCAAGCTTAGAAGAGATCAATGCCCACATTCTGAAATAAATACCCACATGCATACATTATTTTGTTTCTGTATTGTATTTTTGTGTGTATTAACTTGTAAAAATGTCCCCTTTGTCTGATGGGCAAACATTTCACATAAAAGCATTTTTAGCGTGCTTCATTATTTTTAGGTCTGGACAGACCTATTTGCCCATTAATCTTTTCGATGGCCAATTACATTTTGGTTACAAATACTACAACGTAAATCAATCACAATGACTGGCCACTTATTTCACCGGCACTCTTGGACTGTGAATTACAGCAATTTGATGTGCGCAACTGTCTGACAAAGAGTTAACTTTAGAGGCCAGGTTTGGTGTGCCTGTTCTGTTGGGACACACATTTAAGTCTCTTTGTTTTTATTGCAGTAAAATGTTTGTGTATACTGCATATATTATCAAAAATAAATCACTGCACGCTCGCCATGTCCAGACCTACTGACATTAGCAATGCGTGCGTTCTTAATGCTGACACAATCATACATGACTGCATTTGGAACAATGAATTTAGTTTTATAGTCTTTCTTTTTTTGTGATATCGCTTACAGAAACGGGGAGGTACGCGGCAGCAGAATCAGACAGGTGTTAATACTCATATTGCCTCTAGGATAAAAAGAAAGCTCCTACGTAAGGGGCATACAAGCAGTCTGCGTAATACGCTCCTTATGTCTATTTCTGTTATTCTACGGCTTATAGTTCCATATCCTTGATCACATGCGGACTAACCACCTCTCAGTAACCTGATAGCTCGACTCGACAGCTCGACTTGCTGAGAGTCTATATGATATCGAGAATCCGTACCGCAAGTACTGAGCCAAGAGAACATAAACTTGGAACTATTTTAATAATCTGTAAATCATAAGCACAATAGGGAGACAGGGTTCAAGCGGAGAAGTCATACCTGTCATGGGCAGATATAATTAAACCTAGCAGACAACCTAATTCAACACAAGATAGTTTGCGGAATATAGGGCAGCACGAACATCAGTGACATGTCCGTGAGACTAGAGCTGTTGGCAAATTGCTGCCAGGGGTGGGGCATGCTCTGCGCTTGCTCAGCCAGCAATTTCAGAAAGAAGGGCTCTTATGGGGCACAATCGGAGTAAACATACGGAGACCCACAGTGGCATTGAACGTGATCCACAAATGACAAAACAAATAATGTAACACTAAAGGGCAGATGAAGGGCTACACACACACGAAGGGACTGATAGTACTGTTGCCCTGGGTCCTGAAGATCACTTGGAAGACTGTCAAGCCTTCAGGCAGGAAGGAAAAGTCCTAGTATTATGACAGCGCTTTAAACTCGCAATCCCTCTTTACTGAACTTCCATTCCGTCAGGTGACGGAGAAATAATGACGTCTGTATCCGGTATGCTAGGGTACAATGTGTATTATAGTCCAGGAACAGGTTACAACGCAAAAAAATCCGGTCTCAGCAGACACCACAGTGACTCCAGCCTAGAGCTCTCACCAGTATACGCTTAAACAGCGCGTTCTCCTTGGGCGGCAGGTTAACGCTCGGCATCTCTGCGGCTCCACTTTCTCCTTGGGCCCGTGTAGCTCCAGCCTTTAACCGCCTCGCTCAGCACCCGAGGCCGCTGGCGGCGCTTCACGTGCTCGCTGAACAGAGAGACAGCGAAAGCCAAAATGGCCGATAGGCAGAGCTTCCCCTCCCGGGTCACACCAAGACGCACAGCGCCTGCTCGCTGACCCCGCGTCACTCTGCGGCGCCGGCGCGCGGAAGCCTGGGAGCGCAGCAGAGGAGCTAGAGATACACGGCGTGGGTGCGGCGCGCCTGTGAACTTTAGCAGCCGCCCTCGTTAGGGTTCCGGGCCGTTTGTACGGGAGCGGTTGGCTGGCAGATGCGGTCCTTTATGTTTCCATACTGGAGGTGGTTTTCCGTTGCACAGCCTGTTGTCTCAATTACACAAACCAGAAACAAACGATCACTTTACTGGAATATGTGTAAATGGAATTATGGAATCCTGTTAGATATGATGCTGTGATTAGACACTGTCAACTGCTGTGAAGAAGACGTGTCGCCAAAACGTAATAGCAAAACGAGATTTTGCAATGCAATAGGTCTCCCATTTGCAAGAGTTATGTGGGTTGTTTTGGAATTGTGTGGCATGGTGAATAGATAGGGGTGAGAGCTGCACTAAATGAATGAACTCGAGACAGAGGAGCAGTCAGAGGAGTGTGAGAAAGCGAGAAAGAAGGCCACAGACGCATAAAGAGGGGGGAGCTGTGTACGCATAAGATATCCTAAGAAGAGCAGAGCGTAAGTTTGAGGGATGGAAACTTTGAAAGGAAGCAGCAAAGAAACTGTATTTGGGGCCTCATTACGAGTTTGGCAGCCCATGGCCTTGGTAGTGGCGGCAGTCCAACTGCCTGATTACAAGTTTGGCAGTCGGACCGCCAGAAGACTACCAACATACCACCATTACTGCCATAACCAGTGCAGAGGGTCTGACCACGGCGGCCAATGTTGGAGATCCCAGCATTGGGACCACCATGACCATTATGACCTGCAGGTCGCCAAGTTTTCAATTGCGATCCCACCGCCATGAAAAGCTTAGTAGTCAGGCAGGTTAGGGGCCGAAAATGGGGACCCCTAGAGGTATGGCCCAATGGAGGTTGAGGTGGGGGCCAATGTGGACTCCCCCGAAATTAGGGGTTTGAGGGCCCACTGTGTCTCATGCACAGCATGGTGTTTGGGCACAGTCTGCCCGTCATGTCAACAGGTAGTGATGCATGGCCGGTAGTAGCTCCATAAAGCTGTCCTTTGCCTCCCCCTGCCAGTCACTTCAACCCCGTGGGGAGCTTTTAATCCAACGGTCTTGGGAGCGTCGGCCTGGCACTGTTCGAGAGACTGCCAAACTCGTAATGTGGCCCTTAGTATGTGTGAACAGGCAGTATAGAGAGGAGAGTGGGAGTGTGAGAGAGGGCAGTGGGATTGCAAGATGAAAGGTGGTAGTGGCAGTGTGAGGGATAGATGAGAGAGGCAGTGGATGTGTCATGGAGAGTTGACTGGGATGTTGGAAGTGCATGGGAGAGATGTGTTGGATTGGAATTGTGTGGTGTGAAGTTGTGTAGTGGAAATTTGTGGTATGTTAGTGACATACCTTTGAATCTTGTTTCCTAGAATGACTACTCAGGGGAAGTTACCTGGAACAGCAACCATCCGCTCTTGTTTCCCAAGCACTTTGGAGCAGAGTGGTCTGCTTTGCCTGATGTGAAAACAGCTCATCTAGAAAATATTTTCTCACAAGGCACCTCCCATAAACCAAACAGTTCCAATCAAATAAATACAGCCATGGATATCTTAAAAAGATTACATCTCCTTATTAAATTTAACCTCAGACCCTATATGAAAATGACCATGTGTAATCCAGTATTTATGCAAAATGCTCCAGTGCAGTGGAGCTGATTTTTCAGTATAAAAACAAAATTGTGAACAGGATTTAGGGGGTAGAGGGATGAGTGTGTTGGGCCGATAACGTACAGGAAAGAAGGGTTTGGCAATTGAAATCGGAGAAACATTACAATAGGGTGACCGAAATAGTTGTGGCTGTAGCATTTCAGCTGATTTAGAACAAAGCTGTATTTTTAAATTGATAAATGAAACTGATCTGGTGTAATGTAATTTGGTACTCATGCAGTGGTGGCTGGTGGAATTTGAAAAGAGTGAGGCGGAAGACCAATGGTTAAATGTTTGCACGTGGGCAGAGTGAGGGAGGCCGATGTTTTCATGAGTAGGGTTTCAGGTGTTGTCCCCAGAGATAATTTAAAACAATTGGAATATTTTTGTGCAGTTACCACCTACTTAATCTGCATTCCCTAAGTGTTAGCTATTTCTAAGGTGATGTTTGTGTTCTTTTTTGATGTAGGATATTACTCTTGTGTGTACTGCATACATTAAATTAAATCACTTCCAGGTGTTTATAGCAGGCACGATTGAGAGCTCTGGAGTTCAGGCTGCAGACAGTGTACTTTGCTCACATTGCTGTCAGTGGACAAGAAAGGTAGTACGACCACATGGACATCCAACCCTTGTCCTCTCAACCCAGCACACAGAGCAGTGGTTGTGCTAGTAGGCAGCATTCTAAATTCTCCCAAATCGAGAAGCAACCAAGGCCGATGTTTCTGAAAAATAGTTATTTATCTAGCACCCATGTTCTTTTTAGGCAAGTTTTAAAACGTGTCTAGGATAAATAGCTAAATTTCAGTAACATCGCTTCCAGACGTAATTCCACGTCTAGAAACCCAGCTGCATAATTTAATTAGGCAACTTGCTTTATGGACAATTAATGTACACCTGGGATAAATGACCAATTTTCATTTGTTGCTTCTGAGGTCGGCTGAATTTTAGAGTGCTACGCCTGCCAAGTTCTTAATTTACTGCCTTGCTAGATAGAAAGAGGGAGAAAGAGCGAATAACGGAAAAGACCGGAAAAAGATTTTGCGAAGGGGAATAGTGAGAAACAGAAACAAAAGGAAGCAAGCGAGAGAAGGATAGAGACTACTTACCTCAGCCGTCTTCTCCTCAGCTTCGTCCAGTTGGTGTAGCATACGCAGTCACAGCACACCTTCAGTCTGCTTCTTTTCCATGAGGCTAATACTCTGATGTCAATGCTCTCTAGCTGGAATGCTCTAAATAGACACATGTCGTATATCTGTTTAAAGCATGCAGCAGGTGCACAGCCTCACAGAGCCATAAGTTTAGACTCTGTGACGTCATCTTGTGACGAATTGGAAAAGGGAAGGATTTTGGGAGGCAGCTGTAAGTGACTGATAGGCAGCCCTGGGAGTACAGGACTAATTCTGTTACGCTCCCGGGACTCCTTTATCGCGTCATTACTGGGACCACTGAGTATGGCAGACACGGACTGGCAGTATGTCAGCCCTGGCTGCATAACAATTAATGCTGCACCTATAACTGGCACATGCGCAGGCACATGCGCATGTGCCTAAATAAAACTGCCTGCCGTCCTTCAGCCCAAGGCAGTGCATGCCTTTTCAATGGAAATTGGATGTAATTGTTTTTTACATATGACATCCACTACGCAAGATAAGCTGAAGGGACGGGGCCCTCCGCCTACTATCAGAAATCACTGCTGTACTCATGTAAAGGGTTTGGGGTAATTTAGCGCCGCTTAATTAAGAAAAATTGCAAGCTGAGTGAGATAGATGGGATAGAAGGAAACAGTCTGCAAATCTATGCTCTCTTATGGAGTGCTACCCTAGAAAACAAGGAACAAGTGATTGCAAATTGCAGCTGCGGTCCACATGGGGGGGTAGGAGCAGTGTGAGATTGAGAGAAATACACCACCAAGTTGATTCACACATATGCACGTTTCTGCAAAGAATGAAGCAGTCACGGGCATTTCCAGGACAGCTGTGATGACCCCATGGATGGTGGGAGACATGATGCAGAGGAGATTCCGATGGACAGCAAGGAACACCTGACAAACAACAGAGAACAGGGTTTCAAATCCTCTCTCCTCCGTGTAACAAAATCATGCCACCACAACAGCTGCCAAACCCCCACCTCTTGTGGAAGACTGAAAACCCTGTGTCAAGGTCATCCGAACCCTTTCACCCGGTTCACTTGTGTGAGTGCTTGGTAAGTGCCAGCTGTATGTAGGAATAAACAAAGGACCCCAGTTCCAAATTAGAATGAATTGATAGGAACAGGCGTTAGCCTCAGAACGTCAGGTAACAGTCAGCGCATGCAGAATCATTGTGTAATTTGTGACATTTCTCAGTAGTAGAATTCCGGAAGCAACACAAATTATTGGTTTTAAATGTGTTAAAACACATTTTAGTCATTCACTACATCATAAAGTTTTAAAGGAGTGAATTACTTAATTAAGACAACATTCTGAGTATGCCAGTAACCAGAACCATGCGCAGCTGTAGCCCGCAACGGAGGTCAGTTAGCAGCCCCAACAATAGACACTTTAATGTAAATATTCACCATAACTGTAACTAGAAACTTTGCTACGTTACATCTTAGGCAGCCAAAGGTAACATCCGGCGAGACCAACAACACTGCTGCAGAAATATTGTTTTGCGCAAAACAGAATCACAAGCTGCTTAGGTTTTACTCTTGTTGCAGCCGCATAGCCCTTACAGAGCATCAAAACTAACGCTAAGAGAAGCACAAGAAGCTTTCAACTCATTATGATTAAATTCACAGAATAAAAAGATTCCAAAAAAATACATTTAAAAATATGTTGAAATAATTCTGAAGAGGCTGGAGGTCTTACTTTAACGTTAGACTGCCAGCTGTGCAGCACAGATCATTTCTGTTGAAAAGGGGAAGAGGGCCTGGGGGAGGGCTAGGAGACAGCAAAATTTAAATACCGTGTGTTGGGAGAAAACATGCGGCTGAGTGCACACACTTAGACATGCTGAACACAAGACATAAATGAAAATACCATATGCCATCAGCTGAGCGCATTTAGGACAAACACAACACAAGTAATTCCCTATCAGCTAGGGCTGTGGCCGACTGTTGCCCTCAGCGATCACCACAGGGTGATAATGTACCCCTGCAGGCACTTGGGGGAGGAGGGTGCAGCAAACACTTCGGCACTCACCGAAGAATCATCCCCGATCTTCGCTGCTCTGATTTAATGGCGCCGGCAATCACAGTAAATTAGTAAGAAAATGGGAAAAACAGGGTTGGGTTGAGGAGGGGATTGACACGGGGGTATTAAGTATTTCTGCAAACGCTCAGGGGAGAAGGGCATAGCAGGGCTCTAAGAGGCATTAAAACAAAAAATAATGTGATCTGAAAAGGAACAAGGAACAACTTGTGCATTCATAAAAATAAAAAAAGAAGTCCCTAAACACGAACAGATTAAGACAAAAGCGGAATGATAGCGAAGTTAGGTGCTGTTCTGTGGGAGGAAACAAAGGACTATAAGAAGGAACATTAACCAAATGCAGGCAAGGCTTTTCAAATGGCAGGCATAATAACCACTAAAAAGCCGATGGGCGGGCTGTTAGCCCACAAACTATATACAACAGACCGGGAGACAGCACAAGCGATGTCGAGGCTTGACCTTAAAAGGGCAGTGGTGACTAATAACAATTACAGCACTTTGTAACCAAATGGTATATTTATGCAAAAGACAAAATTAAAAAAACTGTAATAACAGCAGCAATGTAGTCGGTGCTAGTGCCAAACTGCTTGGCGCTCTCTTATTTGTGGTGCACAAAAGTGATGCAATGTAATTAACATGTATCAAGAAAACGCATAGCATGGCTTGCAAAGAGAAAAAAATAATTCTTGAAAAGCAAGAAGAAACTAAGCAGAGAGGTAGTAAAAAGGCTGTGCTCCTCAGGCAGGACAAAACCTGGTGGGGCGAGGGGCTAAAACAAACAGAACTAACAAATAGACAGCAATGTGAGTTTTTTTCCTATATGTCTTTGCAAGCAGACCACAGCAGAGATGAAAAATTAATATATCGAAGCATCTAGGAAACCATTAACAAGTCAAAAGCAGCGTGTTACACATTTGTGCTAATACCTGAAAAATAAGGGAAAAAATTAAAACTAAGCAGTAGCTGTAATGGCTAAAACTTACAATAAAGTTAGTTAAAAGTACTAACAGTTTGAGGAACATAAAATGGAAGGGCAGTCCTTAATAGCAAGTACTCATTCACTCTCATACTCTACCAATAAATGCCACACCATCCCATCGTCTAACGTTTCCAAAATTCAGAATCACTTGAACAACCCTTTTTAGATTGCGAAATGCTGCTTCTCATTTCCTGACTTTACAACTTCACTCTCAACCAGTCACCTGCATTAAGATTTACCTCACTGACATTGTGTTAAACATTGTAGTACTTCTTCTATGTCTACGGACACCCCTCAGTGCACTCTCTCACTTCTTCAGGATTCCTCTGCACTACCAGCATCTACCCATTGAGCTAAGATTGCTTTTACAGGGACACAAAAATTACCTTTCCAGATTGCAACATGCTGGATGTAACTGTACAACCACAGCATTCTCTCTAACTCTGTATCCAACTTTGCACACAAATTGTATAGTTTCATTAAATCTTTTAATCTTCATTAAATCTTTCAGCTCCTCCACTTCCAATGGATTTGAAATTAACTTTGATTCCTAATTCCATAGTACTCAAGAAAGCTAGTCACTTTCCCAGATTATAACCTTTTAAATGTTTAATCTCTAGACATCCTGACCAGAATGAATGCCCTCCAGGAATGCATTACCGTGTTGCAGCTCTCGTTCTACACTCTAAGGAAATGTCTTTCATACATTGGATCACGAATTGTATCCACACTATTTACACTTTAATTATCACTCACTTTGAAAAGAACTCTATCAAAAGAATAACATTCTGCTGAAGCCATCCCTTCCACTTTGCTGGCCCCATAATACCATTTCAGCAACCCCCTCAAGATGTGTTGGGACTCTTCAGGATACACAAAGGTAGTGTAAAGGTCTTGCAAGATTTATCAGCACTTTCACAAGGAACACAACCACTTATTTCTCACAACCATCAAATCCATACCAGACAATCAATACTGATCTTTCACCCTCCTCTTAGTGCGGGCACTTCCTATGTGTCCCTCAAGCCATAAGTGGATAATTCTGTGACGTAAATCATGTGGTGGAACCATTTTCTCTCCTTTAGGCAAATATACATTTTCCGCATCCAGTTCACAACGTACTTCCCAGAAGGGTTTTTTATCCGGACCCAACTCTCGTTTTGAGCAACCACTACATAACATTTAACCACAGTCAAATAAACATCACAGAGGTATGCTGCAGAGAAAATCCACAATCACATATTTTGTTTTCTTAAGAACATGTACAGCCTGGTAGATATAATCTAGAAGGCTTAAGGACATGCTAGAGATTCTAGCTAATGCTTTACTCAACCCATCAATGGTTAATAGTTTGAGTAGCAGCTTATTATCCCTTCTTATGATAAACATCTTCCCTTAAATTAACTTTAAAAAATACTCAAGTACTCACACACAGACCAAGTTTATGCTCTATAACTAAAAAGTTATCTTTCTGCTGGAGGAAAAAACCTCAGTGAAAATGCTGCCACCACCTCCTTGCTCGAAATTTCTTTTTTTTAATAAAAACATCTCCTAAACCTGCACCTCTAGCATCAGTGTAACAATACTGTTCACCTAGGGATAAAACCATGTCGAATTAGGGCTTTTCAGATCACATTTTACCGTAAAATCTGCAACATCCAATCAAATGTCACCCTATTTTGTAGAAGCTGTGTGAGAGTATACACCAATTCAGAAAAAAATTGTGGACACATTTAGAATAAAATTCAGTCATTCCTTTGAAAGATCTGAGCTCAACTTTATTCTGTGAAGCCAGAGCTCCTTTGATGATCAGAGGCATCTTCCCTTTTGGCTTTACCTCTTCAGGGCACAATATGTGATGCCAATAAGTGACCTTTCATTTAGCAACATTATACTTGCTGGGCTTAGTAGGTAACCCTTTAGCCTATATGATAGATAGATCCCTCCTCCCCCCCCACAGATGTTCATTATGTTCTTTTTGCCCATTTCTATGTCCAAATATGTCACCTGGAAAACACCACGTCTTGCATTTTTCCTAATAATTCCATCATGAAAGAGCTCAAAAGGCATGATGATTACAGTCAGTTTTCTACTTTCCTGGTGCACTTTCACCTGATGGCAGGCTGATGAGAGATCTAACATGGAACACCACTCAGCTCCCTTTTTTAATGTTACCGTACTTTCAAAATTTAGGTGAAGACACAGACCCACCATTATGTTATTATTCAGTCCCCTAAAGTCAACACTCAGTCTAATCCATGGGTACTCACAAACATTTCCTCGGGTGCCACAAAGAACTCTGTGGCTTGCCCGAGGGCCGCACCTAAACCAGGAGTGATGGGTGATGAAAGGTGGGAGTAGGGGGATGCGAAGCAGATGCGGACAACAAACTAAGGGGGTCATTACAACCCTGGCGGACGGTGTTAAAGCTGCGGTAATACAGCAAACAGTGCGGCGGATAAAAAAATTGAATTATGACCCTGGCGGAAACCGCCAAAAAAGACACCCACTATAACACACCTCCCGCCACGGCGGTACAGACAAGCAGCGCGGCGGTCACCGCCAACAGACAGGCGGAACACATGTACCGCCCATAGTATTACAACACGCCAATCCGCCACCTTTTCCGGGGCGGATTCACCGTGGATAAAAACACGGCGGAAACAGCTTTTGCAATGGGAAAACGCTCACCTGAACACATCCCACGAGGAATGAGGACTCCATGAACCCGGAACTCCAAATACTCCCTGCCCTTGTGTTTCTGCTCCTCTACGACCAACATCTACGTAGGCGCCGAAGAAAACGGTGAGTACGTCACCTACGACATGGGGGAGGGCGGAGGCAAAAGTTAGGGGGACACCCACCAAACACCCCCACCCCCAACCTCGCATATTACAACATACACACCAATGCATTCACAAAAATCACAGTAACAACCCACAATCCCCCCGGAAGAATGAAAAGACAAAGTGAAATTCTGTCAAACATTGTAATGTGGCAATATACATGTCATACAAAAATATACAGATATATATGAAAATCAGTCATAATTATATACATTACGAGAAGTATGTACATAACAACGTCCGTGCACCAACAGTCCAAAAATGCATGGGCGAGGCCCACAAAGGATACCTGACCACAATCGGAGAGAACACTGCCGGGGCATCAGATAGAAATACTACAGGCACCTCAGGGGGAAGGGAAGGGGGGGCACCTCAGCCGGATGACTGCAAAGCCAGATCCACGACGGGGCTCCATGCCCATTGATGTATCCTGGGGAGTGCAAAGCCACAGTCTCTCAAGTCTCTACACTGGGTGGGTTGCCCAGTGTTCCATCCTGGGGAGTGCAAAGCCACAGTCTTTCAAGTCTCTACAGTGGGTGGGTTGCCCAGTGTTCCCTCTTGGGGAGTGCAAAGCCACAGTCTTTCAAGTCTCTACAGTGGGTGGGGTGCCCACCGTGCCATCCTGGGGAGTGCAAAGCCACAGTCTCTCAAGTAGATACAGGTCTCCACTGGTACTGGGGGGGGACTGCTGCCCAGAGTGCTTCATCCTGTGGAGGAGAGACAGAGTGGATGCAGGTCTCCACTGGTTCTGGAGGGGGACTGGTGCCCAGACTGGATGAGTCTCCCCGTGAAAGTTCCTGTCCTCTCACTGTCCCAGCTGCACATGGGATAAGGATGCCTGATGTGGCGGTCTATTCATTCCTACCCGGTGCTTGCCCTGTTCAGCGGTCTTCACCATGGCAGTCTTTGCCCTGTTCAGCGGTGCTTTGACATGGCGGTTCTGGACTGTTCAGCGGTGCTTTGCCATGGTGGTTCAGGACTGTTCAGCGGTGCTTTACCATGGCGGTTCTGGACTGTTCAGCGGTGTTTTGCCATGGCGGTCTTTGCCCTGTTCAGCGGTCTTCACCATGGCGGTCTTTGCCCTGTTCAGCGGTGCTTTGACATGGCAGTTCTGGACTGTTCAGCGGTGTTTTGCCATGGCGGTCTTTGCCCTGTTCAGCTGTCTTCACCATGGCGGTCTTTGCCCTGTTCAGCGGTGCTTTGACATGGCGGTTCAGGACTGTTCAGCGGTGCTTTGCCATGGCGGTCTTTGCCCTGTTCAGCGGTCTTCACCATGGCGGTCTTTGCCCTGTTCAGCGGTGCTTTGACATGGCGGTTCTGGTACGGACATTGGTGTGTGGCATGACGTTCCCTACGCTGGGCATTGGTGTGTGGCATGACGTTCCATCATAGCCCACCTGGGCTGTGGCAGCCGGGGCCCTCCTGGGCACTGAGTCCGGTGGTGGCAGTGGTCTCTTGACCAGTGACGATACTTGTGCCCTCCTGGGCAGTGACTCCGGCGGTGGTCTCTGGACCAGTGACGATACTTGGGCCCTCCTGGGCTGTGACTCCGGCAGTGGTCTCCGGACCAGTGACGATACTTGAGCCCTCCTGGGCTGTGACTATGGCGGTGGTCTCCTGACCAGTGACGATACTTGGGCCCTCCTGGGCTGTGACTCCGGCGGTGGTCTCTGGACCAGTGACGATACTTGGGCCCTCCTGGGCAGTGACTCTGGCGGTGGTCTCTGGACCAGTGACGATACTTGGGCCCTCCTGGGCAATGACTCTGGCGGTGGTCTCTGGACCAGTGACGACGGTGCTGGCAGTTGTGTCTCGACCGCCGGAAATGATGGCACACTTCTCTGCCGTGACACTCACAACAGGCTGGGCAGACTTCCTCTGGCCCTTCCCCACCTTTGGTGGAGTCACAGCTGACTCTCCAATCCCCTCGGAACCCATGTGAGTTGTTTTCCCACCAGGAGTCTTCACACGGTCCGGTCGTCCACTCTCCAATTTTAGAGCCTTTACAGGGGGTGGGCTGCCAGTGCCTTGGCTCCAGGTCACACTGCCTGCCCTGGTGGCCAGTGCACTCCACAAACCTTGAACAGGCACCACTGGTATTGGAGGCTTTTTGGCTGAGGCGCTACAACGGGACTGATGAATTGGAGCGGGGGTGGGGGCAAAAAGGTCAACTTTACAGAGGGACAGTTTCTGACGAACACTGGGATGGGTAGTTGGAGGGGGCCTGGGAGTGGAGGAAGAGGAGGTGGTTGTCGGAGGTGTCACTTTAGGTGTTTTGGGTGCAGGTGCAGGTACTGGAGGCTGTCGTGAGGTGGATGGATGTTGGGTGAGTGATTGCCGGCGTTTGTGTACTTTGGGAGGGGGCGTCACAGACACACTGGGAGAGGACACAGGGTACGTGTAAATGGGAGTGGAGGTGGTGAGTGCAGGTGAGCGGCTTGTGGTGCTGGGTCTCCTTGTGCGATTCATGGTGCCTGTAGATGTGGTGCATGCAGGTGTGTGTGTAGACGAGACTGGGAGGGAGGAGGGAGAAGAGGAGGAGGGGGACACAGTGGAGGCAGTGGATGTTGCTGTGTCTGTACATGGGTGAGGCTTGGGTGAGGCTTGCGTGAGTGCCTGTGGGTTGTATGGTGCCTATGTTTGCTTGAGCTACCTGTGTGTGCTGACTTGTGTGCATGCTGGTCTGTGGGTGTGCTTGGGATGGGCTGGGGTACAGGAGATTGGGTCTGGGTGGAGGAGGTTGGAGGGGGAGAGGCTAGACACAGGGACAATGGCTGCCATCAGTGCTGAGGCCAGAGATTGCAGGGTTCGCTGAAGGACAGCCTGACCAGAATGAATGCCCTCCAGGAATGCATTACCGTGTTGCAGCTCTCGTTCTACACCCTGGATGGCATTCACAATGGTAGACTGCCCTACAGTGAGTGACCTGAGGAGGTCAATGGCCTCCTCACTGAGGGCATCAGGCCTGACTGGGGCAGGGCCTGAGGTGCCTTGGGCGAAGGTGATGCCCACCCTCCTGGGTGAGCGGGCACGGGGCGAAGGCTGAGGGGCTGCTGGGAGGGCGGTGCTGGTAGGGGAGGTGGCGGCTGTACCTGTAGAAGTGTGGGGCACAGATGGTGCCGCCACCACAAGGGAGCTCCCATCGGCGGATGAGTCCGTGTCGCTGGTTGGTGATCCGGTGACCGACGTGAAGCTCCCCTCGCCCTCCGTCCCACTGGTGCATTCAGAGTCCGTGGTGTGGCCCTCCATGGCCATGTGGGATGCAGCTCCCTCGTGCTCCGGTGCCACTGTACCTCCACCTGATGATGCTGATGTACAAAAGGACAGGGAGAGCAGAAGAAGGGGGGGAGACAGAAGAAAGAGAGTTTTAGTGCATGGCATACCGCTACCGTTGGCGGACAAGAGAGACACAGCAGCCCCCTGCATTACGCCGTGCGCCTGCCCTCTGCACATGCAATTTCTGGGATATGGCCTACATGGCAATGGTGGACATCTGCGCACATGGATGCCACAGGGGCAACTATACCTCCACTTGGCACTCTGCTGAGGTGGGGTAGAGTGCCACATGGCCTACATTACGGAGGGGCCTTGCCTACCGAACTTGCCCTGGCCTAGGGACACCCACAGCCCACCCAGACACCTCGACTGCACGCAAAGTCCGCAGAATGAGAGTGTACTCACCCCCTTGTGTCTGCTGTGATGCCCTCAAGCGCCCGTCCAACTCCGGGTAGGCCACCACCAGGATCCGGAACATCAGGGGGGTCATGGTGCGACGGGCACCCCTCCCACGTTGGGAGGCCATCCCCAGCTGAGCCTCCGCCGTCTTCTTGCTGCAGCGGCGAATGTCCTCCCATCTCTTACGGCAGTGGGTGCCCCGTCTCTGGTGGGCCCCCAGGGTCCGGACCTCCTTGGCGATGGCCCGCCAAATGTCCCTCTTCTGGTGGGCGCTGACCTACATGACATGCACAAGGAAAGAGGAACAGTCATTACCAACTGCACCGTAGTTGTGAGTGGCCCCCTCCCTACTCTGGCCATGTGGCCCATTCATTCCCATGCATTAATGTTCTATGAACTCTGCCCCCTTCCCTCTTCCAACCAGCCCTCTCAACCCAGGCCTAGCCCATACAACGTGCTCCCTGTGTACTAACCTGTTGGTCTGGAGGACCGTAGAGTAGCGTGTACGGGGGGAGGACCCCGTCTACCAGTTTCTCCAACTCCTGTGCAGTGAAGGCAGGGGCCCTTTCCCCAGACGCAGCAGCCATCGTCGCTTCCAGACCGAGGTCACAGCAGCACTTGCAGTGTAGGTCCTCTCCTGTCGAAGGTCAGGTATCTAGTGATTGAACAGATAGAAAATGGCGGTGACGTCCGCGGCCGTGCGCATCACCACCGCCGGCGCACCTGTTCATTGGCTCCTGGGACCCATAGGGTCCTATGTTAACCAATGCAGCATTGCGCCGCGGTCTACGACCGCCTACCGCGACGGTGTGCAACGCCAGCGCAGTTACCCCACAATCCCATTGTCCCAGTTTAGAGGTCAGGCAGCCGCCATTTCAGGGGCCCACATGGCTTAATTTACCTCTGCGTCACACATAGTTAGGCCTACACTCAACACACATACAGGAAGGGCTTTGTGAGTGGTGTAGTCTTGTGTGTAACTGTGGGTACATACCTGGAGGAATAATGACTGATTCGTCGCTGTTGTCCTTCGTAGGCACCGTCAGCTGGGACAGTTGAGAAGATGGCGGAATCCTCCGGTGTACCGACCGCTGGTGGACCTGTTGACAATGGAAGAGCGACATGTCATCGTAACCTACCGGTTTGACCGTGCCACAATCCAGGAACTGTGTACCCAGTTGGAGCCAGACCTGATGTCACCAATCCGCCATCCCACTGGAATCCCCCCTGACGTGCAGGTGCTGTCAGTGCTCCATTTCCTTGCAAGTGGGTCTTTTCAGACAACAGTGGTCATGGCATCATGTTTTCCAACGTGTTGTCCAGAGTGCTGTCTGCCCTGCTGAAACACGTAAGGAGATACATCATTTTCCCTGAGGTGGCGGATTTGCCTACAGTGAAAGGTGACTTCTATGCCCTTGGACATATCCCCAACGTCATAGGTGCCATTGATGGGACCCATGTAGCTCTGGTCCCCCCCCACAGGAGTGAACAGGTGTACAGGAACAGGAAGAGTTATCATTCAATGAATGTCCAGATGGTGTGTTTGGCAGACCAGTACATCTTGCAGGTAAATGCTATGTTCCCTGGCTCAGTGCATGAAGCCTACATCCTGCGGAATAGCAGCATCCATGATATGATGGGTCAACTCCAGAGGCACCGTGTATGGCTATTAGGAGACTCTGGTTACCCCAACCTGTCCTGGCTATTGACCCCAGTGAGGAATCCCAGGACCAGGACAGAGGAACAGTACAATGAGGCCCATGGGCGGACTAGGAGGGTGATCGAACGCACCTTCGGCCTCCCGAAGGCCAGGTTCAGGTGCCTCCATATGACAGGTGGATCCCTATTCTACTCACCGAAGAAGGTGTGCGAGATCATCATCGCCTGCTCCATGCTTCATAATCTGGCTTTGCGACGCCAGGTGCTTTTTCTGCAGGAGGATGATCCAGATGACGGTGTTGTAGCAGCTGTGGAGCCTGTGGACAGTGATGAGGAGGAAGCTGAGGAAGAAGACAACGACAACAGGGAGTCAGTCATACAGCAATATTTCCAGTGACACTCAGGTAAGAACATTTTCATGTTTGACATTGCATTAACTTTCACAGGTCTACCTCTATCCTGTCTGTCGGTTTCAACCACTATTTGGTAACTGAGTTGTACCTTTCCATTACTGTTTCACAGGTGTGGTTACCAACGTGTCATCTGCTTGCATTCTTCAAGTACTTGTGATATGTGACATAGGTATGTTAGCTTTACAATAGGAAACGCATTATCACACTGTCATTGATAATGCATATTTACTAAATCACAGACTGACTCCAGATTGTTTTGTGTTTCAAGGGTGTTTAATGAAGTGCTAATTATTGGAGGTGGTAAAATGGTGATGGGGGATGGTGGAGAAATGTCCATGGCAGCGTCCAGTCTATTAGTCTCACAGGTGCACTGCCCATCTGGGCATAGGAAGTGGAGCTGGGGCAGTTTAAGTATGGACAGGGTAACAAGGTGGGACAGTGGGAGGAAAAACAGGGTGGCTCATTTCCTGGTGGGGGTCTTGCCATCTTGCTCTGTCCTGTTCCTGGATCTCAGGGACCGCTTGCGTGGTGGTTGTCCGTCTGCAGGGGGTGGGGTGCTGGTGTGGTGGTCCTGTGGCGGGGCGTCCTGTCCACTAGCGCCGGCGGAGTTGGTGGGCAGTTCATCGTCCTGGCTAGTTTCAGGGGCCCTTTGGAGTGCCACGGTGTCCCTCAAGGTCTGCTGCATGTCCTTCAGCACCCCTACGATGGTGCCCAGGGCGGAGCTGATGGTCCTGAGCTCCTCCCTGAACCCCAAATACTGTTCCTCCTGTAGGCGCAGGGTCTCCTGCAACTTGTCCAGGACCGTCGCCGTCATCTCCTGGGAGTGGTGGTATGCTCCCATGATGGAGGATAGGGCCTCGTGGAGAGTGGGTTCCCTTGGCCTGTCCGCCCCCTGTCGCACAGCAGCCCTCCCAGTTCCCCTGTGTTCCTGTGCCTCCGTCCCCTGAACCGTGTGCCCACTACCACTTCCCCCAGGTCCCTGTTGTTGTTGGGGTTGTGGGTTAGCCTGGGTTCCCTGTAGTGGTGGACACACCGCTGACTGACCTGTCCTGGGTAGGGAGGTTTGGGCCCGCTGGGTGGGTGCTGTGCTGGTGTTACCAGAGGGTGGAAGGTCGGTGTTGGGCTGTGCCTGTGCAAGGGGAACCGACTGTCCCGAGGCCCACGATGGTCCGGGCTGGTCATCAGGATCCAGCAGGGCAGAGCTGCTATCATCACTGTGGGCCTCTTCTGGTGTGTGTGTGTGTAATGGTGTGCAATGGGTGGGTGAGCGTGTACCCCAGTGCAAGCATTCCTGTGTGGGAGCTTGGGTGATGGTGGTTTGGGGGTTGTATAGGTGTGTGCAGTGGGCATACTTTAGTGCTGGGTGTCCATGCTTAGTTCTGTCATGCAGGGCTTGGTGTTGGGATGTGTGGTTTGTGTTATTAGTAAATTTTTGAGGGTTTGGGGCGATAGGGGAGGGTGTGAGGGTGGGGGTGTGTGATAGCATGCAGGTAGGGTGGGGGATATGATAGTTAAGATTTGACTTACCAGTGTCCCATCCTCCACCGACTCCTGCGAGGCCCTCAGGATGCATGATGGTCAAGACTTGCTCCTCCCATGTTGTTAGTTGTGGGGGAGGAGGTGGGGGTCCGCTGCCAGTCTGCTGAACCGCGATGTTGTGCCTGGAGACCGTTGAACGCACCTTCCCCCGTAGGTCATTCCACCTCTTCCTGATGTCCTCCCTATTTCTTGGGTGCTGTCCCACTGCGTTGACCCTGTCCACGATTCTTCGCCATAGCTTCATCTTCCTGGCTATTGATGTGTGCTGCACCTGTGAGCCAAATAGCTGTGGCTCTACCCGTACGATTTCCTCCACCATGACCCTGAGCTCCTTCTCGGAGAAGCGGGGGTGTCTTTGGCATGCCATGGGGTGGTGTGTGTGATGTGTGGGGCGGTGTGAGTGTTGATGTGTCTGGTGATGTGTAGTGGTGTGTGGTGTTTTGTGCGTGGATGTGGGTTGGGTGATCGTGTTGTGTGCCTCTGTATGGTGGTGTTGTCTTGGCTGTGCAGTCTTTCTGGCCTTCGTCTCTAATTTGTGGTCGTAGGGGTTTGTGGGTGATGTGGGTGTGTGTTTTATATTGTGTTGGGTGTGTGGGAGTGGTGTTTGTGTGTCAGGTGTGTGTATTTGGAATTGTCCAATGTGGCGGTGTTTTGGAGATGTGTGTGTATTTTGAGCGTGGCGGTGTGTACCGCCAATGGAATACCGCAGTTGAAAGACCGCCGCGTGGATTCGTGGGTCGTAATAGCATGGGTGTGTTTCTGTTGGCATGGAGGTGGAGGTTTTGTTTTTGCCAGTTTATCACTGACCTTTGGTGTGGCGGTGTTGTGTGGGTGTCTGAATTTCGGCGGATTCCGAGATGTGGGTCATAATAGCTGTGGCGGGATTCCGCGGCCGCGGCGGTGTATTGGCGGTCTTCTGCACGGCAGTAAGCGCCTTTTACCGCCAATGTTGTAATGACCCCCTAAGTCTTTGCGTGACTTCTGTCTGCCACCAATGCTCTATTCTCATGCACCAAGAATTAAAGTCAAAGCATAAACATCTCATGTGAAACACAAGAGGAAAAGAGAGACTCCTCTGATGCCTGAATTGCAAAATGTGAAACCAGAAAACCTGGTATCTGTCCTGGCTTCCCACTTGACCAAATTGTGTGATCCTAGGCAATTGAGTAATTTCACTTTGCTTCAGTTTTCTTCATTATCACATGAGAGTCCTTGAAATACACGAGTTCCAGATGTGCGCTCTACAATATCTTTTTTTGTGGTTTATTTAATAAACTATAATGTTCCAGTTATATAACAACCAGGACTATGCACAAGGAGCACCTGACAAATGACTCTTCTTTTAATAACGCCATTGATTTCCGAATGTGGGCAGCATGATTGTTTCCAAGATCATGTTTGAAAAATATCAGTGCTAATTGTCTCTCCCTGCAGTGACATAACCTGATGTACTAAGGAAAAACGCTCATGCATGTTAATAAAGTACACTTTTTGTAAGTTTGCAGAGATGCTTATAATGTCTCTACATGTTTAGTGCAAGATGTCTTTAAAACTAAAGGTGTTCCCAAAGATAAATTGGCTAGGACACCATCTTTGCTTCTTTCCTATTACTTTAATTAACGTGTAAATAAATGATGTGCATTTCACGGTTTTCTGAATGTTCCTTCTCTGTCATGTGTATAGCAGCCCAGAGCTGCCATTAACCAGGGGGCCACAATTAGAGGTCAGGAGGGCTGCATGCGCCCCCCCCCGGGACGTACTTTGAGTATCCATGGTCTAATCTTTCTGTTGGCATGGCGCTCAACCACTGATAGGGAAAACTATACAGAAGACTCTAAAGGTTCTATTATTTTCACCTCCTGAATCATAACAATTAATTTTTCATATTTTTCCTTACCATCATTGGTATAAGTCGCATCTTATTGTATCCTGACAATGGTGTTTTCCTTCAATTTTGTGAGAAAAACCTTTCAGTTTCCTAAATTACCCATTAAACGCTTCTGGAAACCTTTCTAAACCTGTAGTACTTGTGTCTTAGGGTTTTCCTATCCCAGGTACATTTTCATTTGCTGTTAGGATCTAAAACAAAGTGCAGCACTCTTTGATTCTTCCAGCCTAGACAAGACAGACCTTTTCTTGCAACAGACAGCTTATGAACAGCCTTTCGGTCCTTAAATTTAAAACGAAGCAATGACAGAATAGGTGACTCAAAATCTGCAAGTATTTGCAGGCACATCCCAGCAATAGTCATGGAACGCACTGGCTGAATTTTGTACATTTCTCCCCTTTTAAAATTCAATATCACATCATGTGAAGTACTTGTTATATCAGCTATGTTGGTCACGCTACCTACTTTAAATGTTTTCTTCTTTCTCTTACAAACTAGTGAAATGCCCAGCTACACTACATTATAAGCATTTAGTGTTAGTCGCTGACATTTTTGTGATTGAGGTTATGATTTCCACAGCTGCAGCATGATGTTTCTTTATCACATTTAGGTACAATTTTTTTCCAGTTGCTGTCCCTGCTTTTTTATTTTTCCCTTTGTAATCCTGAAAAAGCCCTGTGGTTCATTTTATCTTTTACCTTGGACAACTGCTTTAGCACACCTGCCTGTTTTTTTCTGTACTAGTGCAGCAACATGTTTAAAATATTATTTGCCATTTAACCATAATCTATCCTGTTTAGCTGAGTTATTAGTATGCTTAACCATCTAATCACCTCAAAATTCATTATGGTATGTCCAAAGTTGCAATTTATAGCAAGTTTTTTTTTTTTTAACTCAACCTCCAATAGTCATCAGTAGTCTCACTGCATTCCTGCTTGCAATGGAAACACATATATGTATATGACTGCGCAAGTTGATGGTGAGAAATGTGCATTTAATTAAGGAATAACATTTAAAAAGACATCATTTTCACCAACTCCCCATATGTTCCCGTCTGTGCGAATATGCACATTCCCTTTGGACCCAATGACTGTAATAGTGTTTTATTTTTCCATTCTGGAGTAAGAGTCAGAGACTCATGCTAAATTGTTGAAACATAAATCAAAAAGTACTTTTCCCATTGTTATCAACCCATAACAGGAACCCTAGGAACTTACAAAAATGGCTTAGGAGGCATCAAAGTGAACTGTTGTACTGATGCCATATTTACTACTGTGACAAACAGTTTAATACAAATTAAACCCCCTTCTATGTTCAGTTTTTCCCAAATAAAACTAGGCTCGCCATAAATTAGTAATTAAGTTGAACGTGCTGTTTCATTATGTGGCTGGGGAGTGTGCAACCACTCATGCTGAGCTCCCACGCCCTGACTTCACAGAGCTCTGCCATCACAGGGTGACACGAGGTCATTGCCCACATTGCTAACATCAGCAGCTCTCTCACATGACTCAAGTTGAATCAAGAAACATTCTTCACAGGACTGTTCGCGCAGGTTATATGACATGGCATCTTCCAAAGGGCAGGATCATTGGTGTGTCTTGTGCCGAAGGCTGGTAAGATTACACAGCGTCTCTGGAGAGCAAGGGGCCGAGGGAAAGGGGATGCTTCCGGGAGGAACTTAAGAAGTGCCAGCAGTGGTTGGCAACTAGCTCAAACCTACTTAGTTGTATGGTTCAATATAGTTCGACAACTGTCCTCCCTTTCATACGTACATCTTTGTTGTTTTTCATGCTCCTTGCTTGTGACCTCCGCTCTTTTGTTATAGTTGTGTGCTTTGCACTTTGACTTATTTGATTCATTGGCTTCTCTACACTGCTGTCTGTACTCACCTGTGTCCTGTAATCCTGGTCTGGAATCTTCCAGTCATGGAGTGCTCTCATCTCAATGTTCTCCAACAGTTTAAGGCTTTCTCCCCCATTCTCCGGGTTCTTCAGCTAACAGGAAGGATTCCTGGAACTCCTTTGGCTCACTACTGACATTCCTCTCCTCTGGTGGGACTTAGTAAGTTACTCACTGGAGTGTTCTGCATCCAGGGGCATAAGTGTGTGCTCTTGCTAAAACTGACCTTTACATAAGCTTAATGAATCATTCTGGAAGTATGCGCACTGGATGCACTTTGGCCTCCCTAGACATACCTACCTGAGCTGCAACCATTCCATCAGGGAGAAGTCACTTGTTTGTATTTCTCTCTCTCTCTCTCAGTTCTATAAGGGGGAGCAGTGCTTCTGAGTCATTTGTACAACTTGTGGTCAAGTATTTCTCTTGGTGTGGAGGCGTGGGGATTAACATCGAAATATTAACCCACCAATACAAGATACTCACAGTTTGCAAGTAACCAAAATCAAATGGATTATGTTACTAATCCAATCCAGACACTGGCACAGCAGAATTTAGAAGTAGCTAGACAATACAGACCTTTCTAATTGAATAAAATCGCCAAAATAGAAAACTAGAAGAAAATTCCAGCAACCAGTAATTTGGGAGCGAATTCTAAAGCCATACGTTCAGAATATCTTTCCAGTACAACAACCATTCTTATTGTGTCAGAAGCAACGTTGGCTCCCTGAGAAATATGACAGCAATCCTTAGAAATTTCAAAGCTTTATGTCTCTTTGTAAATTACATTTCATAACGCAACCCCAACTATTTCCTACAGAAATATCCAAAGTTGTGTTTATTCTTTCACATTCATTAAGGGAAGACTTAGGGCCTGATTACGACTTTGGCAGATGGGATACTCTGTCACAAAAGTGACGGATATCCCACCTGCCGTTTTACGAGTTACATAGGATACAATGGAACTAGTAATACAGTGCACAGAATATCCGTCACATTTGTGACGGAGTATCCCATCCGCCAAGATCGTAATCAGGCCCTTAATGTGTGCCACTCTTTATATTATCAACCCAAAGTTAAACAATGTACTAGTTTCTGAAGCAGAGAAATTGTGAATTAGTGTCCAGTAGTAATCATTTTCAACAATTCCACACGGAAGCAAAATGGACGGATGAGCCCATTGTGGCAGATTTTTGTAATCGCCTCTGTGTAGAACTAAAAGATGCATTGTCTTTGGTGGTTAATCAACCTTCCATTAATGACATATTAATTGACCTAACCCTTCAGATAGTGACATACCAAGGATCCAGCCAAAAAGATAGAAGAGAGGAGCAAAGACTCACTACCACTTATGACCAAAAGGCTAACCGAGAATTTGGCAGAAGAACCTATGCAGCCTGTTTCCCATTTGAAACTCTCTGGCCAGGGAGAAAAGAGGGAGAAAACAAAAAGAATGCCTTTGTTTATATTTCAGCAGATAGGGACCCTTTGTAAGTAATTTTCCTTCAATGCAGGGAAAGTTAATTGCTCAGCCATGGCGAGTAAATCTAGGATGAGCTTACATCATTTTCCAGAGTTTGCCACCAGTAGACAACATACTCCACCTCCCAACCTGGATTCCGCAAGAACCACAGTACTGTGACCCCCCTCATCGCCTGCACAGACGACATCAGGACCAGAGTGGACAAGGGCGAGACTGTCGCCCTCATCCTCCTAGACCTCTCTGCAGCTTTTGACACCATATGCCACCAAACCCTTCACGCACGCCTGTTCGACGCCGGAATTCGCCACAAGGCCCTGGACTAGCTCACCTCCTTCCTCTCCGAAAGAACCCAAAGAGTTTGCCTCCCTCCTTTCCTGTCTACAGCCACTAAGATCATCTGTGGGGTCCCCCAAGGATCCTCCCTCAGCCCCACCCTCTTCAACATCTACATGGCTCCTCTCTCCAACATCCTCTGACCCCACGGCATCACAATCATTTGCTACGCTGATGACACCCAGCTCATTTTCTCCTTCACCAAGAACCCAGCCACCGCCAAGATTAACCTGCACGTCGGACTCCTCAACACCGCCAAATGGATGACAACAAGCCACCTCAAATTGAACTCAAACAAAACAGAGATCATCACCTTCGGCCCCAACAAGACAGCATGGAACGACTCTTGGTGGCACACCACCCTCGGACCACCCCCAACACCCACCACTCACGCACGCAACCTTGGCATCATACTGGACTCATCCCTCTCCATGACCCAGCAAATCAACGCCATATCATCCTCCTGTTTCAACACCCTTCACATGCTACGCAAGACTTTCAAATGGATACCCTTAGAAACACGAAGAACAGTCACCCACGCCCTCATCAGCAGCAGACTGGACTACGGCAACGCCCTCTACGCTGGGACCACATCCAAACTTCAAAGAAAACTCCAGCGAATCCAGAGCACAGCCGCACGACTCATCCTCGACCTTCCTCGCCATAAACACATATCCACCCACCTCAGATCACTACACTGGTTGCCCATCAACAAAAGGATAATTTTCAAAGTCCTCATCCACGCTCACAAGGCCCTCCACAACACCGGACCGGCCTACCTCAACGAACGAGTAAACTTCCACATACCTACTTGCCAGCTCCGCTCTGCCGACCTCGCCCTCGCCACAGTCCCCTGCATCCAATGCACCACCTCCTGTGGCAGATCCTTCTCCCACCTCGCGGCCAAGACCTGGAACTCCCTCCCCACCAACCTACGCAAGACCCAAGACCTAACATTCAGAAAGCACCTAAAAACATGGCTTTTCGAGCAGTAACCGGCCCCCTCTCCCCCCCAGCACCTTGAGACCCTACCGGGTGAGTAGTGCACTTAAGTTAAGAAATTATATAATTGATTGACTGATTGATAGAGTTCATATTCATGTAATGGTTACTATTACTATGTCTCAAGTACCTGTAATAACTATGTCATTGATCAGCTGTGGGGCTTAAGCATCCTTTATCTCTCGAAGGCCTCTCTCAAAGACTTGTAAAGACAAGACCTGTCATAAATCCTCTAGGTTTGCCCGCATTCTTGACTATGAGAGCAGAGCTGCTGTTTTCACACAGACCTTCAAGAGACTACTGGCAGGACCACCTTTTAGGGTGCTCACACCTCCAACAGTTGAAGTCTGTAGAGCGCATATTCATGTAATGGTTACTCTTACTAGGTCCAAAGCACAAATAACAACTATGGCGATGATCGATTGTGGGGCTTCAGTATGCTTTTTCTCTTGAAGGCCCCTGTCGAAGGTTTGTCATAAATCCTCTTGAGTCTGCATGACTGTTGACTCTGAGAGCAAAGTCGCTCCATTCTCACAGGCCTTCAAGAGACCACTGGCAGGACCATTGTTAGACAATCTACGATACACACATTGTCACAGAACAAGCAAGTTAGGTTGGTACCTGTTTGTTTGTCCTGAAAAAGACGTGTTCAAATAATGTGGATTGAAACTTCAACAGACCAGTAGCAGGTTACCCATCATGTGTATCAGTCATGGTTCTGTGTTGTATTTTATGGAAAATTAAAATAGAGCCTTAATTGGAACATGGTTACCCATAGACTGTTGGATTCTATAGTCCTGAACATACGTTTCTGGCTTATGATTAATCTAGATCTTGTGACCATTGTTGATTGTATATACTTTTCGGTGCACTTTTCTCATTTTTTCACCATTTCACTTGCGCTCCGTATTCAGCAGGAGCACCTGTTACCAAACCTGTATGTTGGTTTATTTTCTTTGTCCACAGATATATGCATATGTAACTGTCAAAACCCATCTTTCATTTATTGATATCATTTAATTAATATTGGCACTCTTTGAGACTCAAAGAGTCAAGATAACTTTCTAATGAATATTGAGGGAACACTGTGTACTTCTGCATTCAGTACTAAAAAAACGCCACTGAGAATACCTGTTCATACGTTTCAGCCTGTGCAATAGCCCAGTAGTTTTCCAACATTTCATCATTGACGTGTTTTGAGACATTTTAGATACTTTTATGGTCATTTACGTGGACAACATTTTGTATTCTGAGAAACACTTGACTAACTTAGGGAACACATGAGTAAGATTCTTCTCAGACTGTGTCAACATTCATTGTACGCTGAAGCAGAAAAGTGTATTTTTAAAGTTATCCTTTCTCTGTTTTTTATCGCAAACAAAGACATTTAAACCAACCTCAATAAAGTAAAAGCAGTGTTTGACTGGCAAGCTCTTACCAGTGTAAAGCAAATCTGAAAGTTTCTGGGCCCTGCCAATATTTAAACACAATTTATTGACAAATTCTCACATACTGTGGAACCTGTCACTGAGCTAACCAAGAAAGACTGGCCATTTGTGTGGGAACCCAAACAAAGAAAAAACATTCATGATATTGAAATAGGCATTTACAACTGCTTCTGTCCTGCTGTACCCTGATTGTGCAAGACCTTCCTTGGAAGTGAAGTTTGTCTGTACTTTGTAATTGGTGCCTTACTTTCATAAGAAAGTTCTGAAACAGAACATACACCTAGTAGCTTTCTATTCACAGTCCTACTGCATATAGGGTTGTGAATTTCCTGTTACAGTTTGTTGAACCACATAAATATGAATTTGTTTGAAAGTCCAGGAAATTTGCTACTGCTAGATATACCTGTTAGTTATTATTTTTCATGATTCCATTACATCATATACTGAACAAGGAATAAGCAAGGAAAGGCAGATGCTTTGTCTTGGCAAGGAAAGGAAGAACTCCATGATTAAAAGCCCATACTTTAAAAAAGAAAGACCCTTCAAGGACACTCAATTCATGAGTAAAATGTATTTGACTATGAGAGAAGTTCAGGCTATAACAATTATGCCACAACAATCCCTGTGCTAGACATTTTGGGGTACAAAAGACTCTGGACATAGTAAATCATTTCGTCCCGTGGCCTAGAAAAGTGGACTATATCCAGAATTACCCAGACAGTTGTGTTACTTATATTCAGAAGAAAGCCTCTCTTTTTATTCTGACCAATACCTACACAGTCCAGTCTGAAACATCAATTAACTTTATTATCAAATTGCCAGAATCCACAGGATATGCATTTTTATAGGTTACAATTGACAGTCTTTCTAAACTAGCACATTTGGGTTAATTAACAGGGATGCTCAAATCTCTTGAATTGGCTCAGTTCATTTTGAAATAGATATTTAGACTACATGAACTTCATGAGATTATCATCAGTATTAGAGGAACTCAGTTTGTCTCCTGCTTGTGGAACACATTATTAAAACAATTGGGATCTGCTAGTTTTAAGTCATCCAGTTACAATCCTCAAACCGATTGGGTAACATGGATTATTTTGTCAGAATTCACATATAACAACCCTTTACAGATCTTTAGAGGTTTCCCCTTTTTAATGCACTTATGGATTCCACACCAGGGTTTTGCCTATCTGGTTTAGTCCGGTAGATGTACCCTCTATACAGATCCTTTTATCCTTTTATAAGACTTCGCTAAGGTACATACTAGTATATACTCTTCTGTTGCTAAGGCTACATATAAAAGCTTTGCTGATCATCAGAGAGTTCCTTCTCCACAATATTCAGTGGGTGATTCGGTTTGGCTGTCTACTATAAATTTGGTAATACCTGGCTCCCATTCTAATTTCTGGCCATGTTTTGAAGGTCCAGTTCCTATCCAAGGGTTGGTGGGGAAGATAGCAAGTAAATTTATACTATCCAACATTTGGAAGAGCAATTCAGTTTCTAAAGTACAATTGGCTAAGGGCTTATTGAGATCTAGGTCTCCACCAGTTATGACACTAGAGGGCTATGCTGAATTTGAGTTAGACGTCATCCTAGATTCTATATACAGTCAGGGAATTGTTGGAATATTTAATTACCTGAAAATTATGATACATGAGGTAGTTCATGGATCCTTTGTATATGCTCCTCATCTGATCAGAGAGTTCAACACACACTTTCCACTCAAATCCATAAAATAGAGTTCATCCCTGCAAGAAAGAAGATACTGTATTTCCTTTTCCAGCCTTAAGGTTCGTGGAGAATGCTTTATTTTGGAGCCCTCACCAACACGCTACTCATGTGGCATGCTTCATTATCTGGCTCCCACCCAGTGCGGTTGTTGACATCAGGTGGACTCAACCTCTCTCTTGGAGGGAGCACTTTGTTGTTTTTAAATAATCCTTTCTTTCTCTTTGGCACAAACGTTCATGTGAGGATCTAGGGGAGTGGTTAAATTTGCCTATAATTGTCTATAGAGAGTGGCCTACTATTTTATTTTATTATTGTAGAGGTCCTAGGACAAATAATTACGCAAAATGTGATGCATTCATCATGCCTGTTGTTAATACCCTTTACTGAGAACTGAGGATTAATAGTGGAATCGTATATGTCCTGAAGAAATTCAGAAAATTAAGAACTGAAATAAACATTTTAACCTTCTAGATGAATTGTTTTTAATCAATAGCCACATCAGGTGTGAGCCCCATGATAAAGCTTGCCACATAAGTAGCATGTCGATGTGGGCTCTAAAAAACAAAAAGAGGAATACACTTTGGGGGTGATTCTAACCCTGGCGGTCGGTGTTAAAGCGGCGGCCAACCCGCCAACAGGCTGGCGGTAAAAAATATGGAATTCTGACCCTGGCGGGAACCGCCTACACAGACAGCCACTTTAACACTCCGCCCGCCACGGCGGTACAAACAAACAGCGCGGCGGTCACCGCCAACAGCCAGGCGGCAGACAATGTACCGCCCACCCTATCACAACTCACCAATCCGCCACCTTTTCCGGGGCGGGAGCACCGCCGATAAAAACACGGCGGAAACAGACTACGAACGGGAAAACGCTCACCACTACGCACTCCAGGAGGAAGGAGGACAGCATGGAACCCGAATTAAACATCCTACCTGCTCTCGTCTACCTTCTCATCTACCACGAGTACGAAGTCCGGTGCAGACGACAACGGTGAGTACTGCACCTACGACACACGGGAGGGGGGAGGACGAAAGGTTACGGGCACACACATATGCGACCCCCCCCCCCAACTATGTACACACCAATGCAGAGCAACAAGTCACAGTGACACCACCCAAACACCCCAGAAAAATGCTAGGACATAATCAAATTTGGAATAAATATTTATGTACCAAAAAGGTCCTGAAAAATATCGTACAACCATGAAAGATATTCACAAAAAAACAAATGACATACACATCAGTGTATAACTGAAGTAACAAGTCCTGCACATCCTACGAAATCATCATGTCCGTGGGCCAAAGTTTTGAGAAACAAGGGCAAAGCCCACACAGGAGACCTGAGTCCTTTGGAGAGAACACTGCAGGGGCATCAGATGTAAAAACTACAGGCACCTCAGGGGGAAGGGAAGGGGGGGGCACCACAGCCACATGAGTCCACGACGCCAGATCCACGAGGAGCCACCATGCCCACTGTACCATCCTGGGGAGTGCAAAGCCACAGTCTCTCAATGTCTCTACAGTGGGTGGGCTGCCCACTGTACCATCCTGGGGAGTGCAAAGCCACAGTCTCTCAATGTCTCTACAGTGGGTGGGCTGCCCACTGGACCATCCTGGGGAGTGCAAAGCCACAGTCTCTCAATGTCTCTACAGTGGGTGGGCTGCCCACTGGACCATCCTGGGGAGTGCAAAGCCACAGTCTCTCAATGTCTCTACAGTGGGTGGGCTGCCCACTGGACCATCCTGGGGAGTGCAAAGCCACAGTCCATCAGGTGGATGACAGTCTCCACTGGTCAAGGAGGAGGCATGGTGGGCACAGTGAACCATAAACAGTGATTGAGACGGCGGTGCCCAGCGGAGCGGTGCTTGAGACGGCGGTGCCCAGCGGAGCGGTGCTTGAGAAGAAGAGCCCAGCGGAGCGGTGCTTGAGAGGAAGGGCCCAGCGGAGCGGTCCTTGAGACGGCGGTGCCCAGCGGAGCGGTGCTTGAGAGGAAGGGCCCAGCGGAGCGGTGCTTGAGAAGAAGGGCCCAGCGGAGCGGTGCTTGAGAAGAAGGGCCCAGCGGAGCGGTGCTTGAGACGGCGGTGCCCAGCGGAACGGTGCTTGAGAGGAAGGGCCCAGCGGAGCGGTGCTTGAGAGGAAGGGCCCAGCGGAGCGGTGCTTGAGAAGAAGGGCCCAGCGGAGCGGTGCTTGAGAGGAAGGGCCCAGCGGAGCGGTGCTTGAGACGGTGGTGCCCAGTGGAGCGGTGCTTGAGAGGAAGGGCCCAGCGGAGCGGTGCTTGAGAAGAAGGGCCCAGCGGAGCGGTGCTTGAGAAGAAGGGCCCAGCGGAGCGGTGCTTGAGACGGCGGTGCCCAGCGGAGCGGTGCTTGAGAGGAAGGGCCCAGCGGAGCGGTGCTTGAGAGGAAGGGCCCAGCGGAGCGGTGCTTGAGAAGAAGGGCCCAGCGGAGCGGTGCTTGAGAGGAAGGGCCCAGCGGAGCGGTGCTTGAGAAGAAGGGCCCAGCGGAGCGGTGCTTGAGAAGAAGAGCCCAGCGGAGCGGTGCTTCTCCACGGCGGGCCCTGTTCAGCGGTGCTCTTCTCCACGGCGGGCCCTGTTCAGCGGTGCTCTTCTCCACGGCGGGCCCTGTTCAGCGGTGCTCTTCTCCACGGCGGGCCCTGTTCAGCGGTGCTCTTCTCCACGGCGGGCCCTGTTCAGCGGTGCTCTTCTCCACGGCGGGCCCTGTTCAGCGGTGCTCTTCTCCACGGCGGGCCCTGTTCAGCGGTGCTCTTCTTCACCGCGGGCCCTGTTCAGCGGTGCTCTTCTCCACGGCGGGCCCTGTTCAGCGGTGCTCTTCTCCACGGCGGGCCCTGTTCAGCGGTGCTCTTCTTCACCGCGGGCCCTGTTCAGCGGTGCTCTTCTCCACGGCGAGCCCTGTTCAGCGGTGCTCTTCTCCACGGCGGGCCCTGTTCAGCGGTGCTCTTCTCCACGGCGGGCCCTGTTCAGCGGTGCTCTTCTCCACGGCGGGCCCTGTTCAGCGGTGCTCTTCTCCACGGCGGGCCCTGTTCAGCGGTGCTCTTCTCCACGGCGGGCCCTGTTCAGCGGTGCTCTTCTTCACCGCGGGCCCTGTTCAGCGGTGCTCTTCTCCACGGCGGGCCCTGTTCAGCGGTGCTCTTCTTCACCGCGGGCCCTGTTCAGCGGTGCTCTTCTCCACGGCGGGCCCTGTTCAGCAGTGCTCTTCTCCACGGCGGGCCCTGTTCAGCGGTGCTCTTCTTCACGGCGGGCCCTGTTCAGCGGTGCTCTTCTCCACGGCGGGCCCTGTTCAGCGGTGCTCTTCTTCACGGCGGGCCCTGTTCAGCGGTGCTCTTCTCCACGGCGGGCCCTGTTCAGCGGTGCTCATCCAGCAGGTCAAGGGAGCCAGACCTGGCCTGGACTCCCTGCTCAGTCGCCCTCGGACCGTGACGTTTCTGGACCCTTCGGGGACGGACTCCTGGCCTCCTTAGTGTCCTCCTTCCCAGCTGGGATGTGTCATGTGGGTCCCACCTTCTCCGCGCTCCTGCTGCCCTTCCGCTCCTTTGATGGGGCTCTCGGGCCCTTGCCTCCCCTAGATGGTGTGGGTGGTGAAGTGGCCGCACATTGCTCCTTGGGGGCAGCCCTGTCGGTCCTCGCACGGCGGCCCTTGTTTTTGCGGGTCCTCTTGCCGGGGGGGGCGGCTGGACGTGTCCTTGCTGCTGATCGATGTGTCACTGCTGGCAAAGGGTGGGCTCCAGAACCCATGCACAACAGTGACACCCGAAGCTGGGCTGGTGGTGGCTGCGGTGCTCTTGGGACTCTTTGAAGATGGATGGGGGAGCTCATCGGGGGGAAAGAGGTCAAGGTTAGCCATGAAAAGTTTCTTAGGGCCAAGGTAAAGGGTAGGAGAAGTGGAGATGGAAGTGGAGGTAGAGGAGGTGGTTGTAGGAGAGTCAGGTGTGCTGTCATTGGGTGAAGGTGCTGGTGCTGTAGGCTGTCGTGAGGTGGATGGCTGTTGGGTGGGTGGCTGCCTGCGTTTGTGTGTCTTGGAAGAGGGGGTGACAGACACAGTGGGAGAGGACACAGGGGACGTGTAAATGGCAGTGGGGGTGGTGACTGCACGAGTGTGGACTGTACTGGAGGGTGAGGTGGTGATGGAAGCACTGGCTGATGTTGGGGTGCATGCAGGTGTGAGTGTAGACGTCACAGGGAGGGAGGAGGGAGACGAGGAGGAGGGGGACACAGGGGTGGCAGTGGCTGTTGGCATGTCTGCATCTGGGTGTTGCTTGGGTGAGTGTTTGTGGGATCTGTGGTGCTTGTGTTTGGATGAGCTGCTCTTGGGTGTTGAGGTGTGTGCAGGCTGGTCTGATGGTGTGGATGGGATAGGCTGAGGGACAGGAGACAGAGAAAGGCTGGAGGCAGTAAGAAGAGGGAGGCTGGAAACAGGGACAATGGCTGCCGTCAGTGCTGAGGCCAGAGCAGTGAACGCTCGTTGATGGGCAGCCTGACCCGAATGAATGCCCTCCAGGTACGCATTGCTCTGTTGCACCTCCCTTTGCACACCCTGGATGGCATTCAAAAGGGTCGTCTGCCCAACAATGAGCATCCTTACCAGGTCAATGAGCTCCGCACTGAGGGCAGCAGGGGCAACAGGGGCACGGGCTGAGGTGCCTGGGGCGAAGGAGACGCGCGCCTTCCTGGGCGAACGGGCACGGAGCGAAGACTGAGGGGCTGCTGGGAGGGCGGGGCTGGTGCGCTGGGTGGCGGCTGTACCTGTAGAGGCGGGGGGCACGGATGTTGCCGCCACCCCTAGGGAGCTCCCATCCGAGGACGTGTCGCTTTCGCTGCTCTCACCAGCGGTCCCCGTCGTGGTGCTCCCCTCGCCCTCCGGATCACTGGTGCCCTCGGTGTCTGTTCCTGGGCCCACCGGGGCCTTGTGTCCTGCAGCTCCCTCGTGCTCCGATGCCAAATCTCCTCCGCCTGATGATGCTAATGCACACATGCACAAGAAGATGAAGAGAAAGGGTGGGGGGAGAAAAAAGAAGACCAGGTTGAGTGCATGCAATGTCAACACCGTTGGCGGAGAGGACAGACACAGGTGCCTAATGCACTAAGCCGCGCATTCGGGGTACACTACTCAGTACTACTGACTAAGACAACAGGCCAAGAGACGTCAAACGCGCACATGGGAGATGCTGGACCTTCAATGGCTGTACTTGTCACCCTACCGAGGTGGGGGCCGGGGGCACAGGGCCATGCCTAAGGGAGAGGACTACACTACAGAAAGCGCCCTGGCCTAATGTCACCCACAGCCCTCCTCCCCCACCCATACGCCTCCACTGCGCAGAAAGATAGGAGAATGTGCTGATACTCACCCCCTTGTGTCTGCTGTGATGTCTTAAAGCGCCCATCCAATTCAGGGTAGGCCACCGCCAGGATCCGGGACATCAGGGGGGTCATGGTGCGACTGGCACCCCTCCTAGGTTGGGAGGCCATCCCCAGCAGTGTTTCTGCGGTCTTCCTTGTTCCGCGGCGGATGTCCTCCCACCTCTTGCGGCAGTGGGTGCCCCGTCTGTTGTGGACCCCCAAGTTCCGGACTTCCTTGGCGATGGCACGCCAAATCTCGATCTTCTGATGGGCGCTGACCTATTTGACATGTACAGGGTGGAAAGGAGGAAATCATCAATGACCTGCATGTTAGATGTGATTGGCCCCCCCCTCCAACTTTGCCATATGGCACATGCTCTCATCTGTCGGGCGTTGCACTCCTCATTCGGCCCCCACCCCACCAACTTACATCCACCCCAATCCACACAGGCATAGCCCATTCCATGTGCACCCGGTGTACTCACTTGTTGGTCTGGAGGACCGTAGAGTAGCGCATACTGGGGGAGGACCCCATCCACAAGCTTCTCCAACTCTTCAGACGTGAAGGCAGGGGCCCTTTCCCCAGTCGCAGTAGCCATTGTATCTTCCAGACCGAGGTCACAGCAGCACTTGCAGTATAGGTCCTCTCCTGTGGATGATCAGGTCTCGAGTGATTAAGCAGATAGAAAATGGCGGTCACGCCCGCGGCGGTGCGTACCGTGGCGGTGCGTACCGCGACCGCCGGCGCACTTCGTCATTGGCTCCTGAAACCCATAGGCTGCAATGTTAACCAATGCGGCTTTGCGCCGCGGTCTTCGACCGCCTACCGCCACGGTGTGCCCCGCCAGCGCATTGACCTCACATCCCATTGTCCCACTTCACAGGTCAGGCAGCCGCCATTTCAAGGGCCTACATGGCTTAATTTTGACTGCGACACACAGGCCTAGGCCTTGCATTGCCACACATACACGCCTTTCAACCCATTGCCATTCTTTAACTGTGCAAGCTGTCTGTACGTACCTGTGGTTTGGCTGACTCTGTGCTCCATGTTGTCCTTCCTAGGCACCGTCCGCTGGGACTTGGGATGAGAAGGAGGAATCCTCGCGTGTACCGACCGCTGGTGGACCTGTCGACAATGGAAGAACGCCATATAATACTTCGATACAGACTTGACCGTGCCACTATCCATGAACTGTGTGCCCAGCTGGAGCCAGACCTGATGTCCCCATCCGCCAACCCACAGGGATTCCCCCTCTGGTGCAGGTTTTGTCAGTCCTCCATTTTTTGGCAAGTGGGTCATTCCAGACCACAGTGGCCATGTCATCTGGAATGTCTCAGCCTATGTTTTCTAAGATTTTGAGCAGAGTGTTGTCTGCCCTGATGAAACTCATGGGGAGCTACATCATTTTCCCAGAGGAGGGTGACTTGCCTACAGTGAAGGGTGATTTATATGCCCTTGGACATATCCCCAACATCATTGGTGCCATTGATGGGACCCATGTGGCTTTGGTACCCCCAAAAGACGATGAGCAGGTGTACCGAAACAGAAAAAGTTATCATTCGATTAATGTCCAGGTGGTCTGTTTGGCTGACCAGTACATCTCCCATGTAAATGCCAAGTTCCCAGGGTCAGTGCATGACGCGTATGTGATGCGAAATAGCAGCATCCCCTATGTGATGGAGCAGCTACAGAGACAACGTGTGTGGCTAATAGGTGACTCTGGTTACCCCAACCTGCCGTGGCTACTGACCCCAGTGAGGAATCCCCGGACAAGGGCAGAGGAACGCTACAATGAGGCCCATGGGCGTACTAGGAGGGTGATTGAGCGAACCTTTGGCCTCCGAAGGCCAGGTTTAGGTGCCTGCATATGACCGGTGGATCCCTAATGTACTCACCAAAGAAGGTGTGCCATATCATCGTGGCGTGCTGTATGCTTCACAACCTGGCTTTGCGACGCCAGGTGCCTTTCCTGCAGGAGGATGGTCCAGATGGTGGTGTTGTAGAAGCCGTGGAGCCTGTGGAGAGTGAAGAGGAGGAAGAGTCAGAGGACGACACAGACAATAGGGACAGAGTGATACAACAGTATTTCCAGTAACACCCAGGTAAGAATCACCCACGCCATTTCACAATTGCTTATAGCCTCCTGCATCTGTACTTTCTGTAGTTCCCACCAGATCTTTTTGGGTAATTTTTGTTTTTCCCTTCCCTTCTCAGTGCTGTATGACTCAGTGCCTGACTTCTGCTTGGTTTGCCCATGAACTACAGCGTATTGACATTGGTATGTTGTCATCACTAATTGACAGAACAGATATTGAACAGTAATATGTAATACATTTGCTAATAATACAGCATGACTCCAAACTGATTTGTGTGCAATATGTGATTTATTTACAGTGCTAGATATTGGTACATGTGATTATAAGGGTGATGGGTGGGGGTGGAGTAATGTCCATGGCAGAGTCCAGTTCTCAGTCTCACAGGTGCATTGTCCTTTTGCCTGTGGAAGGATGGGGCAGAGGCAGTTCATGGTTGGACAGGGTGGCAATGTGGGACAGTGGGAAGAGTTCAGGGGGTATGTCCTGCTGGCGGGGTTCTTGACATCCTACTCTGTCTTTTTTTTGGATCTCAGGCTCCTCTTACGGGGTGGTTGTTCTTCAGCAGGAGGTGGGGTTCTGGTGGCCTGTTGTGGTGTTGGGGCCTCCTGTCCACTTGCGCCGGCGGAGGTGGTAGGCTGTTCCTGGTCCGGGCTAGTGACAGGGGCCCTGTGTGGTGCCACATGGTCCCGCAACGCGTCTTCTATCCTGTTGAGGGCCAGGACGATGGTCCCCATTGCGGTCCCGATGATTCTCAGCTCCTCCCTGAACCCCATGTAGCGTTCCTCCTGCTGTGCCTGGATCTCCGTGAACCTGGCCAGTACCGTCGCCATCGTCTCTTGGGAGTGGTGGTAGGCCCCCATGATGGTGGTGAGGGCCTCTTGGAGAGTGGGTTCCCTGGGCCTCTCCTCCCCCACCTGTCGCACAGCAGCCCTCCGAGCTGCCCGGTTTCCCCCGGCCTCTGTCTCCTGGACGGTGTGCCCGCTCCCACTGCCCCCAGGTCCCTGTTGTTGTTGGGGTGTTGGGTTAGCCTGGGTGCCCTGTAGTGGCAGACACACCGCTGATTGACGTGTCCTAGAGACAGAGGCATGGGCCCGCTGGGTGGGAGCTGTGCTGGTGTTGGCAGAGGGGGTCGGGTCTGGTGTGGCCTGTGGCTGCCTGAGGGGAACCGACTGCTCAGAGGTCCCCGATGGTCCGGGCTGGTCATCAGGTTCAGTGTCGACAGAGCTGCTGTCCTCACTGTGGGCCTGTTCCGGGGGTGGGATGGACATTTCTGGACCCTCCTGGCTGGTGTGTTGGCGTTCGGGTCCTGCATGGGGTAAGAGAGTTTGGTTATTGTTTCTGTGTGTGCAATGGCGTGCGTGTTATGGGTGCCCTCGTTCCCCAGTGCAGGCATTCCCTTGAGGGAGGTGTTGTGAGGGTAGTTAGTGGGGGGGGGGGTAAGTGCAGTGGTCATGCTTGGGTGATGGGTGTCCATGGATTGTGTTGGCATGCAGGAGTTGGTGTTGGGATGGGTGGGTTGTGCTGGTGAGACATTGTCAGGGAGGATGTGTGCTGGGGGTTTGGGGGTGAGGGTGGGGGTGTGGGTTGGCATGCTGGTGGGGTGGGGGGGATATAGTAGTTGAGATTGGACTTACCAGAGTCCATTCCTCCGGCTACTCCTGCGAGGCCCTGAGGATGCAGGATGTTGAAGACCTCTTGCTCCCATGATGTAAATTCGGGAGGGGTGGGTGGGGGTCCGCCGCCAGTCTTCTGGACCGCGATGTTGTGCCTGGAGACCATCGATCGGACCTTCCCCCGTAGGTCGTTCCATCGTTTGCGGATGTCCTCCCTATTCCTGGGATGCTGTCCCACCGCGTTGACCCTGTCCACGATCCGCTGCCATAGCTCCGCCTTCCTAGCTATACTGGTGTGCTGCACCTGTGAGCCGAAGAGCTGGGGTTCCACTCTTAGGATTTCCTCCACCATCACCCGGAGTTCTTGGTCCGAAAAGCGTGAATGCCTTTGGGGTGCCATGGGGTGGTGTGGGTGAGGTGTGGGGTGGTGTATGTGATGATGAGTATGTTGGTGTGTGGTGCTTTGTGCTACTATGTGGTGTGTGTGATGGTGTAGTGTGCCTCAGTGTGTATTGCTATGGATTGTCTGCTGTGTCTCTCTCTCCTTCTCTCAGTAATTGTGGTCGTAGGGGTTTGTGGGTGATGTGGGGGTGTGTTTTATAGTTGATTGATTGTGTGGGAGTGGGTTGTGTATGTGTATCAGGTGTGTGTATTTGTAATTGTCCAATGTGCCTGTGTTTTGGTGCTGTGTGTGTATTTTGACCGCGGCGGTGTGTACCGCCAATGGAATACCGCGTTGGAAAGCCCGCCGCGTTGATTCGTGGGTCGAAATGGCATGGGCGTATTTCTGTTGGCGTGATGGTGGAGGTTTGGTCATCTCCAGTTTATCGCTGCCCGCTGATGTGGCGGCCTGCAGTGGAGGTCGGATTTTTGGAGGTTTGGCCGTTGTGGGTCAGAATGACCGTGGCGGCTTTCCGCGGCCGCGGCTGTGTTATGGCGGTCTTCTGACCGGCGGTAAGCGCCTTTTACCGCCGAGGTCAGAATGACCCCCTTTATCCTCTCTGCAGGGATTGAACTCTCCGTTGCATGGCAGCATAGGGAGGAGCAGTGCTACAGTTCATGCCATGTCTTAGTCACTATATCCAATATGACTCTGTGTTACATCTCAACTTCAAAGGCAAGCATTCCCCCACACTATTCAAGGTGGATTCCATAGTTACAACCTAAAATGAAATCGTATTTTTAAGGGGAAGACAACTTAATAGATGCTTGCAGTCTAACATCACAAAACCCAATCTCCAACCATACTTTGGTAAATGTTTGCGTAGTGTGTGTTATGTACTAAACTATAATAACTTTTTGTACTGTGAGCCTGTTGCTATCAATAGCATTTGGTCGAAATGTTACTTTACCCTATTTAAAAAAATGACACAACACAGTCTACATCAACCTAACATCCTGACACTCGTGATACTTTTGTTACTCATTGGATTATTTAAAACCTTTTCAAAATGGCCAGATTTATTGTGTCACTTATTTAGATTCAGATTGATGCAGAGACCTTAATTTTATTTTCCAGTTATCAAATTGACAAAATTCTGGTACAGTTACTGAAAAGCAAACAAGTCTGTTAAGAAGGATTACTCTTTTTGCAGGCTTGAGGATGTTAAGTTCACTCTTCATATGACTTCACCCTGCAATGTGCTGACTGTGAAAAAAAGTTGCATGTAGATAATCACTCATACTGCTATTATGTTTTTTAATACCACACTGGAAATCTGCCACGTGAAACGTTACAGAAAGGTAAAAGGGGCTATCAAGGGAGTTGCTTTTTAAAAAACGTATTACAAAAAGATTTCTTTACAACTTAATTGCATGAACAATTAATAACAAAGTACACAATCATATTGTTCTGATAAGTATCCCAAGAGTAGACCATGTCGTTAACAAATGAAAGAAATTAAAAAGAAATAGAAAGCAGGTGTATATATTGATGTGGTTAAAAAAACAATGTATTTTTTTAAAATGCGTAAAGATTAATGGACTACACATCAAACATTTCCCAAAGATACATCAACACTGTATCATCACAGTGCAATGCAGTTGAAAATAACACATAGCTGAAGAAGAGCAATTTTTAAAGAAGAAGAGGCGGGCATATAATAGGTGTTTCACAGGGAACCCAACAGAGGTCATGGTGTCTGTTTGGTACACATTAGATTCAGTATCAAGAAATGAGTCAGTGGAGATACACAAACTGGTAATGCAGTCAGGCAAGTTGTTCAATTTAGCAGAGCGCCCAAGAGTGAAGAAATCATGCCTCAGTTCAGTACAAACCTGAACAGTCAGGTCATATACTGTATTCAATGTGTATCAGCAGACACTGTGACTTCCAAAGGGGACCCTTGTTTCATTTTCTTTTGTATCAGTTTTGTCCTGAGGATGGTCTAGTGGATTTGTTTAATTTGAGAGCGAAACGTCAACAATAGGTGCACCTATCCTTCTTTAAAATTGCTCCTCCCCACCTTTGGACTATTCATGCTTCGGTAAAGATCAGTACTATATATATCTGTGAGAGTAGATATCTCATACATCAACAACCGTTCACCTGTTATTTTCAACTGTATTGGACTGTAACGATACAGTGTTGATGTATCTTTGGAAATAGTTTGTTGTGTACTCTTTTATTTTCTATACATTTTGAAAAACATTGTTTATTTACCACATCACTATAAATGCCTGCTTTCTCTATTCTTCTTTTTTTCACTTTTTTCTTCTTTTTTTGTTTTTTGTTTTTTGTTTTTTTCATTTGCTATCCATATGTTCTCCTCTTGGGACACTTAGTAGAACGTTATGCTTTTGTAATTTACTGCTAATTGTTCATACAATTAAGTTGTAAAGAAATCTCTTTTGTAATTACATTTTTGAAAGCTTCCTTTTACCTTTCTAGAACCGTACCTAAGCTCAAAAGGGGTCATTGGATTGCCCATACTTTTCACATTTGTGAAACTGTATTTTTAGTAAGATGTTAAAAAACATTTGCTGAAAAATCACGTTGCCAACTGTGTGTGTTGTTTTATAGTTTTATGGAATGTGCCCTTATTTTATTCTTGTTTATTTCTTTTTCTTCCTGAAAAATCTTGATTCCAAAGGTCTGCAGCATTGCCATAACACACATGTTAATGTTGACAAACTGAGTTACCTATTGTGTGTTTGCATCAGTAGGTATTATCCCTTAGAAGACCACATCTACAAATAGGCACCTGTATAGGAACACAAAGTACACCCATTATAATGTATAATAGTTTACATCTAGCAAGTACATTTTAAAAGAGAATTTTGAGTATGTAAGCTTTACCACACATCCATTACCACGCAGCACCTTGACCATGTACGTAAGTACCTCACTGAGCATTTTTAGGTTCCTTATGCAGGAGTTTACCACAAAAGCAAGTTATTAGTTATTTTAATAACACTTTTTGTTGAGTTTATTATATACCAACACAAACAATAAAAACATCAAGCCCAAGTGTATGTATCGAGCAATGCATAGAATATACACAGAGAAATACAAAGCAGTAAAGATGACTGCCGTCACTGCCACCATATCATGAGTACATAGTATGGTAGATAATAACAAGAGTCCCAGTGAATTTACATCAAGTTCTCTGTCCTCACCCCCCATATGCGGTTCAATTTCTAGGAGACTGCCCGCCCCTTATGACCAGCTTTTCAAGCGCTGCGCAAGAGTTCACTGGTGCTCGAACCCACTGGTGTCTGGACAGAGCCTGCGCATCCGTCCAATGTCTAGCAAGATCCATTTCGGCCACCATATATTCTTTTGCAAGCAAGGAGCAGATTCCTGTAGGGTCACCCACAAAGTCCAGGATCCCCAGTATGACAATTTTGGGGTCACAGGCCAAAGGGAAGGCCAAAACCCATTTCATGTATCTGTTGATCTCCAACCAGTACGCCTGAGCGCCGGATAAGACCAGGTTGCGTGATAAAGGGTACCAGGGACTGACTCACATCGTAAATACGCCGGGCCAGCCCATGTGCCAAAGGCTCTTGGGGATAATAAATCCTATGGATATACTTGAATTGAACCAAGCAAAGATGTATTGAGATTGTGAGTGTCACCGTGGCTATTTTTGCCTCAGCCCATTCGTCATCCTCAAGGATCCCCACATCATCCTCCCACCTGAGTACTCCCAGGCGATCAAGCGTGTTGAGAGCCATGTATTTGAAGACTAGATGTACCACCCCCACCCAGCTTTTCTGCCTCTAACTTGCATTCAAGCAGGTTAGATTCTGGGAGCTACGTCAGCCTATCTTTATAATGTTCCAGAGCATGCTGCAGTTGCAGATAATGGTCAAATTGGGAGGGGTTAAGGCCAAAGTCATCTGCTAACTCTTGGAATAGACCGCATGTGGCCATCCCACCAGACATCTCCCAATGTGGAGATGCCAATCAAATCACACATTCGAAACCCACCCAATCCTGCTGTCTCAGCCAGCCACATTCCATGCCAGAGAGGGGGGTAGCCCCGTGAATGTACCACAACATTTCATATGGTGGGCTGAATACGAGCAGCTGGGTAACCAGCAGCAAACAGTTCAAGGGCTCCCAACAGTACAAGAAGGAGAGTAAACCATGGGGCTGTAGAAGCACAAGTTTCAGCCTATGAAGTTATTATTTTTTACATGATATATACATCCCTCATACATTACCTACTGGCATTAGCCAGTAGGTAGTTATAGTTATGAACTAGTTTCTATAGAAAGAGCGTTTTTTGTTTTGCCTAAAACTTTGGTGCCGCTTGACGAATCTTCACAAAAGTTTTAAAAATTCTACTTTGCCAAGTTTAGCTTCTGTCTTGAAGTTTCAGGGTTATCTGTGAAGCGGGGCTGAGAAAAAGGGAGGTCAAATAATGCATTTTCCCCATTAATTTTTCCATAGGATCTTTAGACACGCCTACAGCCCATACCACTGAACGGAATCGCACCAAAATTTGGCACAAATCTAAATTCTGTTCCACAGATCAAGCTTTTTGTGATTTGGTGCGAATCCGTTCAGTAGTTTTGGAGAAATTTAAGGCCAAAAAATATAGATATATAGGGGGACGCAGCTCGTCTGCGGGTCGATCCACGGATCCATGCGCCACAGGAAGAATCTGATTGGCTGCCCACAACCTGAGAGAAATGTTGCACCCGCCATTTGCTTTTCTCAGTAAGCAGTCCCCGGGCTGAAATATGGGGGGCAATTGAGTGGATGGCGGTCAGGGTACAGGATCCCTGGCCCACTGGGGTTGATGTAGTTGGGGTGATGGAAGAAATAATGCCTTTGAAGTGCGGGCCCGGTGTGAATCTGCCGATGGATGATCAGAGCTCGGAAAACATAAAAAAAAAAAAAAGTACATTCTATTAGAGACACTCTCACATTTAGTATTACACACAGAGAGACACTCTCACATTCAGTCTGACATGCAGACAGACACTGCCACACCCACTCTTACACCTAGAGAGATGCTGTCACATCCATTGTCATACGTGCACAGTTGCTCTTACACTTACACTCATACTCAGAGAGATAATCTCACACCCACCCTCGCATCCAGGCAGACACTGTCACACTCCCTCTCACACTCTGACACAGACTCTCGCGTTCATTCTCGCAGTGACATAGAGACTCTCACATGTAGTGTCAAACCTAGAGACACCCTCTGACACTCAACCTCACACCCAGACAGCTACTCTCACACTCACTCTGACATCCAGGCAGACACTGTTACAAGCACTCTCACACCTACACAGACAGTCTCACACTTACTCTTAGAGAGACACTCTCGCACCCATCCTCGCAACAGACAGTCACACTCCCTCTCACACCCAGACACACAGGCCCTCATTTCAAGTTTGGCGGGTGGAAAAGGCCGCCTGCCAAACTCCCGCAGTCAGGTCACTGCCAGTGCGGTGACCTTCCAGCGGCCCCTATTACAGGTTTCAGAGTTTCCACCCACTGGCCCAGCAGGAAACAGCCCCACAACATTGATGCAAGCTTGTAATCAAGCTGGTGGCAATGTGGTGGTGCGTTGGGTGCAATAGCACCTGTTGCGCTTTTAAAGTGTAACGGGGCTGTCCATGGGGGACCCTGTACTGTCCATGCCAAGTGCATGGGCAGTGCAGGGCCCCCAGGGAGCCCCCGCACTGTATCTCCGCCAGCTTTCACATGGCAGTACAGCCTACATGTAAAAGCCGGCGGAGAGAGGACTCGTAATCCCCCGGCGGATTAAGATCGCCGGCACCACCAGGCTGTCGGCCAGTACAAAAAAAGTAATGGTGCTGGCTGTCCGACAGTGGCATGTTCGCTACGGTCATAATATGGAGGCTGGACCGTCATAATGGCGGCGGTCTGACTGCCCCCACAAGTCTGGCGGTCCTAGGGCTGCCAGACTCGAAATGAGGACCACAGACTCTCATGCTCAGTGTCACACTAACATAGAGACTCTTACATGTGATATCAAACCTAGAGCCGCACTCTGACACTGATCCTCACACCTAGACAGGTGTGACAGGTGTCCGACATGCAGGCAGACACTGTGAAAGCCACTCTTGCACCTACAGAGATGATGTTACATCCACTGTAACATGTACACAGACACGCTCACACCCACCCTCGTGTCCAGGCAGACACGGTCGCACTCCCTCTCACACCCAGATAGAGACTCTCAAGCTCAGTCTCACGCTAATTTAGAGATTCTCACATGTAGTGTCAAACCCAGAGATGCACTCTGACACTCACCCTCACACCCAGACAGCTACTCTCACAGGCTGACATCCAGGCAGACACTGTTACAAGCACTCTCACACCTACACAGTCTCACTCTCACACTCAGAGAGACACTCTCACACCCACCTTTGCATAAAAAAAAATTATTTTTTTCCTTTTACTAGATAGAGCCATTCATGGATCCGAGCGAGATTTGAAAAAAAAGTAGTACACAGGAATGAGATCCTATCATGCTCAAAAGAAAATGTGTCTGCGCCTTATAGGAGAGAGATAGGTATTATAAGAAAATAGAAATAAATGTGTATGTGGGTAATAGATTGGCTCTGAAAGGAGCCTTTGTGTTTATGACGTGTCAGTGATTACTACACATGATAGAGGATACAGTCTCTCAAAATATGCAGGAAAGGTTTGTTGCCTTTCTCTGTTAGGTGTACTCCATCTTTTCTGTATATACCTTCTATATCAAATCATTAGTTGTTGTGGTATATAGAAATCATGTTATGGTCCCTGAGGAATGCAGAAACAGTTTTAATAACATGTTTCCTGGATTTCTTTATCTGTGGGCAGAACTGAGTTGACCATTTCCACTTCTGCTTTTGGCAAATGTTTGAAAAAACCAAGGCAGTGTGTGGGAAGAGTGCCATTAATTTTCCAAAGGTTTCTTTCATTAGGAATTCCAAGACAACTTCTGTGACTACACCTGGGCAATAGCCACCACAGTGTACAATCATAAGGTCTGGATGTTCGGAATCTTCACTAGTTTCAACCAAAGGAAGTAATTGATGCCACTTTAACGCTCTCTGACCAATCCAAGTAATATCCACATTAGACAAACCTAGGTCACTGTCAATACCACTTCCTTTTGCATTCTTTCTGGCCCAAAACACAAAGCTGTAACCCACAATCCATACTCTGAGCATCTTGGAGGTAATCTGGAGAAGCACACAGGAGATGGCTGCAGTTGAATGAGGCTGGTATGAAATGAAAATCAGTTGAAATGGAGGGTGGTAGGTACAGTGTGGAAAAAGTGATTCAATTGGCTGTTGTAGATATTTTTGTGGCTCAAGGTAGGTAGTGAGGATTTGTGAATTGTAAGTATATGTTGGATTGGGTTTAGAAAAAATAGCCCTGATGTGTTTACTCTGAAATTTTCAACCACACCTGCTAAATGTGAAACTAAGCATGCTCTAGTCAGAAACTGTTATGAGCTTGTGACCTGGTGCAGCAGAATGTTGCAGACTGTGTAACCATGGTAGCAGAGCAAGAGGAGCATGAGGGGGAAGGGAAAAGAAAGACTAGAATGTGACTTTGTTTTACCATATATATAGAGGCAGTAATGATTCATAATGATTATTTAATGTTATGATTTGGTTCTGTGTTCTAAAAAAAAGTGTTTGTGGGTGGAGCCAAGATGGCGGCGATGTGGGAGCGCCTCCGCGGATCTCCGTCGTCGGCTTCAGGCCAAAAGCAGCCACAGCAGCGGGCGGACCCCGTGGTTCCAGCGGGGACTGCGGGAGACCCCTGAGAAGCTGACGGGGTGCTTTGTGGCCTCTCTGGAGAGAGATGGAGGGCCTGGTAGGGCGCAACAGAGCAGCGGTGCCTTTAACAAGATGGAGGTTGCGAATCTGATGTGCAGATGGCCCGAGCACGACGAGTGGTGGAAGGACTCGTGCCATGGAGAGCCACACTTTGACCCAGTGAGGCTGTGGGGGGGAGGGGTCCTGCATACCCTGGACTAGATGAGGGGGGACTAGAGATTGGTCCCAGCAGGCTCAGAAGAGGCAGTGAGTGCCCCCCCCGATTGGAACCAAAATGGCAGCACGTGCAGCAGGGTGTGGAGCCGGTGCGGCGGACCGCACCCTGAAAAGAGGAGGCAGCTCGAGAGCCCGGGTGCCTTCTGGGTGCCCCTGGGAGACGGTGTGGCCCTGGAGATCATGACGGCCAGGCTTGCAGGAGAATTGACCTATAACAAGAGCAGGCGACTGGAAGTAGGGGGCCTACCAAGAGCGTGACATACAAGGAGGTGCGAGCAGAGGTGTTAGGGACTCTTGGACGTGAAGTGCGGTTGAACCGCACAGAGAAGTGGTATTGCAGTGGCGACGCCCGGGGAGTGGTGAGCCCTGGTCCCCCTCCTCCATTGGAAGGGGACAGAGAAATGCTGCGTTGCAAGTGCAGGGGGCTGGACGGCTTTGACTGAGGTGAGCCCCTCTGTGGCTGGTACTGGACACGCACTCAAGCATGGTGAGATGCAAATGGCAGGTTCCCGCACAGGCTAATAACATGGACAAATACGTTGTCCCTACGCTAACTGCAGACAGTGACCCATGCAGAGCGGCGGGTGTGGGCGCCAGAGAAAGTCACGAGTAGATATAAACTACATTGGCCGAGCCATCTCTGGAAGCAATAATGGTGGACATTCAAGAGCTAAAGGTCAAGCTGGAACCTAAATTGGATGCATAACAATGGATGTGATTTTCCTGTGCGCTGACCTTAAAAAAATGGGTGGACAAGGTCTCAATCACAGAAATGGACATTGCTCACTGACAATCCACGTCGAAAAGCCTGGAAAGTCAAGTAAGGCTCTTACTCACAGAGTGTGTAAACATGGCTGCAAGGCTGGAGGACCAGGAGGGAAGGGCCAGATGGAATACTATCGGAGTGGTGGGGGTGCCGGAGGGTGCGCAGGGGCAGAGTGCAGGACTCTTTTTGGAAGACCTTATTGTAACAACACTTTGCTCTAACTGGCTGTCCCCAAAACCAGCCCTCCCCCAAGGGCCATAAGCCAGGGTCTTCAACTTCAAGGATAGGGTCGCCATTTTGCAAGCGGCCCAGACGAAAGGTGATCTGCAATATGAAAACACAGTAAACCGATTATCCCCTCATTTCACACTTCAAGTGCAACGACAGTGGGGCAACTTTCAGGAGCTAAAAAGGCACTGAGAGACAGGGGCCTTCAATATATTATGTTGTACCGGGCCAGGCTGTGGGTGATAGTGGAGGGAAAGATTTGGCACTTCGCCGCCCCAGTAGAACTGTGCGAGTGGTTGGAGGGGAGTTGCACCGCAGGACATCGGCACAAGCAGTAAAACAAGGCGAAGAGAAACAGCTCTCCACAATCCAATAAGATGCAGACATCTAATGACAATGGACTGTCAGACAAGAGACGCACCTGAAGGGGAACAGAGGCTGAGTATTAGACAGGTTTGGTTACTCCCTGGTTGCGCATGCTGCTGGATACACTACTGACTCCAGGGGTGTGGGGATACTCATCAAGAAATCACTACCATTCAGTTTGACTCATACCTGGTGGGATCCATTGGGCAGATATGTGGTGATATCAGGGGTGTGGGATGTCAGATATTAAATGTGTGTTCGGTTCATGTTCCTCCGAGGTTACAGACACAGACACTGGCTGAGGTGGGGATGTTATTGCTTGACATGCTGCCGGGCCTGCTGGTGCTTGAGGGTGATCTGAACATGGTGGTAGGCCCGGCTTTGGGCCGGGATAAGAGGGCAGCTACACAAGGGGAAGGTGGCTCCCTTAGGGCCTTTTTAGAAGCTATGGGGCTGGTGGACCTATGGAGAGAACATCATACTGAGTTGAAACAGTATACTTACTACTCTGTGTCACATGGCAGTTACTCGCATTTAGTTTATTTGCTTATCCCTCTAATGCACCTAAGGTACTACACGGACGCCCTGCACTAACCAAGAGGAATCTCAGAGCATTCCCAAGTGGTAGTGCAATTGCAGGGCCCAGTCCAGAGGTATGTACTGCCTCCCAGGCTAAGTCCTTTGGCATCTGAAGGACAAGGATTTTAGGGACACTTTGAGAGAAAGGACAGAACAGTACAGGAAAATAGTGGTTCAGTTGACTCAACATGCATCTTATGGGAAGCTTTTAAGACTGTACTGAGAGGCGACACCCAGGATTTGACAGGAGAGAGGAGGAAGGAACAGCAGAACGAAGTGGGGCACTGGAGCTTGACATACTGGCTCTGGAGGCATGTGGAGAGGCAGAAGGTGGGATAGCCACTAACCTCCAACATCAAATTCGTCTTAAGCGTCAGGAATGGTGAGAGGTGGCGGAACACCACGCCCGGGCTTATGCGTTGACAGCGCAAAGGCGCCTCTATTATGTTGGGAACAAAGCCTCTAGGCTGCTAGCCTTGCTGGATAAGAGGAACCACGAGAGATCCTGGGCTAGAGAGATCAAGGACCGGGAGGGAGAGCATTGGGTCAAGAATGCCAACATAGCCAAGGCCTTTGCAGCATACTTAGAGCAGATATACGCCTCGGGGACACGGGAAATCCAGGAGGGCTGTAGGGACATTTTGAGGGATATTGACCTCCTGCAATTGTCGAAGGATGACAGGTTGGCCTTGGACACTGAGTTGATTGCTGAAGAGATAGCGCAGTCATTGTGAAGTTTACAGTTGGGTAAGGTGGCTTGTCCCAATGGGTTGTCCTCCAAGTTTTTTAAGCTCATGACTGATAAACTGGTGAAAACCATGCTTGCTATGATTTTGGAGGCACACGATAAGTGGAGCTTACAATTAGATCAAAGAACAGCGACCATAATAGTAATACCAAAAAAGGGGAAACCCCCTGAGGAGTGTGGCTCATACAGGCCCATCTCCTTGCTACATACAGATGTCAAGGTGCTTGCCAAGGCCTTTGCGGTTAGGCTGCGGAACATCGTAGGCAACTTAAAACATCTCGATCAATCCAGATTTATGCCGCACAGGAGTATACGCCTCAAACTAAGGCGCCTTTATGGAATTCTGCTTGTGACCAATTCGCCTACGGCAGAACAGGCAACCCTCCTATCACTAGATGCAAAAATGGCCTTCAATAGTATTGAATTACCCTACATATTTGCACGGTTGGAGCGACTAGGATTTGTCCCTCACTATTGTAGCTGGATCTGCCTCCTATACAGGGAACCAGCGGCTCAGGTTTGGGTCAATGCTACAGTCTCCCAGCCTTTTGTTATGCATAGGAGCACACATCAGGGGTGCCTGCTCTCCCCCCAACGGTTTTTGCTTTAGCACTGGAGACGCTGGTGGCCTGGGTTCACCAAAATCCCCTGATATGGGGTGTCAGTGCATACGGGGCATGGGGGGAGTGAATCTTGCTATACGCGGATGACGTGTTGCTGTATGTTACTAATCCGCGTTGGTCCATCGATAGATTAATACAAGTTTTTTGTATTTTCGGGGAACATTCTGGCTATCAGATTAACTGGAGGAAGTTCCTTGTTTTTCCTTTGGCTGGGGACACTCTGGAGTTGCCTCCGTTCTGCCTGGCACCCATATTTTGTGATGGATTTATGTACTTGGGTATACACATTACTAGGGACCCAGAAAGGTTCTACAAGACCAACCTCCTCCCGCAGCTAAATAGGTTGCACAGAGATGTGGACCTCTGGTGCGCCCTGTCGCTGTCACTCATGGGGAGGGTGGCACTATACACAATTATGTTGGTTCCGCGATTCTTAAATGTTTTGCAGAACACCCCGCATAAGGTCCACCAGGAGGTATTCCGAAAGATAGAGTAGGAGGTCAGACTGCTGCTGTGGAATGGGGAAGGCTTGCATATAACACTGAGCAAGCTTCAGCGTGGAATATTTGAAGTGGGATTGGCTGTCCCGGATATTATTGAATATTATTGGGCAACACAGTTGGTGGCGGTCAAAGAGTGGGTGTTTGCAGACCAGCAATACCAGGTGTTCCAAGCGGATAGGGATGCCTTTGGGCACGTGGGACATGAGCGGGCGCTCTATCAGCATTCAAGAGAGCTTGGGTGGCCTTCCCAAACCAAGACTGTTCGACAGATCTGGAGAGAGGCATCCTGGTATGTGGGACAGGAACACACCCTCTCTGACATGACACCCCTGTGGCATAGTGACTTATTGAGGGAAGTGGGAGGATTGAAGAACTTCAAAAAGGTGGAACTACTAGGTATCAAACGCCAGGTCTAGAAGGAACAGGCATAATATTTTTCATTCGAGGAGCTTAGGTCTGACTAGAGTATGGCCAAATCGGAGCCTTATCGGCATCTCCAGTTGGGGCATGCCCTACACTGTCACATACAGGAGGGCGAACAGCTGCCTGATGCGACCCTTTTAGAGGATCGCCTCCTTACAGAACCATTGGTATTTAAAGCAATCTCATTAATCTATAGGAAACTGATGAATAATTCCTCAAACTCACTGGCTCCCTTCTAGAGGCTTTGGAGGGTATGTGAGAGTGCTGGAGGACTATGACTGGGTAGAGGCACTCCAGAGCTCCAGGGAAGTGGCCATTTGTGCCCAGTTCAGATTGATACAACTGAGAATTCTTCACAGGGCCTATTACTCTCGGGCACTCTTACACAAGATTGGCCGAGGGGATTCCTCGCTATCTTTCAGACAATGTGGACAAGAGGGGACCTTTTATCACATCCTTTGGTCATGCCCGGAAATCCAGCCTTACTGGGAGAGAGGAGTGGGGGGGTTATGACAGGGGTGCGTGGGTGTGAAGTTCCATTGGACCCAAAATTACTCCTCTTGAACATCAGTGGTGAGGACAAATAGCCAATATACAAATGTGAATGGCTGACCCTGGCGGGAGTGGTAGCTAAATGAAATATAGCAAGAGCTTGGGGGGCAGGGCAATCCCCAAGTGTTGGGGCATGGAAGTCCGACCTGGATTGGTGTAGGGGGCCGAGAGGGTGGTCTACCTAAGTAGGGGGTGCCCTAAAAAATGGGATAAGATATGGGGCAGCTGGAGTGTGCATAGAGAGGAAGAGTGGGAGAATGGTTGAGGGGACAGCAGTTTGCCTGAGATTTAGTTGAGCCTGCAGCCCTCTCTTGCCCTGTGGTCTAGCTAAGAAAGTGTGTTTTGCTCTTGTCTACCAAAGAGGATACATCTTTCTATGAAAAACTGATAATTGTTATGCTAATTGTGGTAAATTGTCAACAATATGCAACAATTGTTTGAGCTTGTTAATAAAAAGAATTTTTTAAAAACTGTGAATCAAAACCCTGAGTGTCACATTGTACCCAATGTTGACATGTAATGATTTGCCCGAAGATTTAAAAGATACTGTGTCGCCTGAAGTTTGGAACTTTTCAGCAAAGGAGATAGGACTCATTAAAGGAGTTGAGCCTATCAAGATAACTGTGAAACTGAATGCTGTATACCCGAGAACTACCCCATATAACATGACACCTGAAGCAATTGCAGGAATTACCCCTATGATTGATTCATTGATAGAACAAGGAATCCTAAGAGAGATAATGGGAAGTCCATGTAACTCTCCCCTTATGGGGCTGTGGAAGCCAAGTGGAAAATACTGCATCGTCCAGGATTTGCTCAAAGTGAATGAAAAAGTTGTTCCTTGTTTTCCTATGGTACCAAATCCAGCACTGATTTTATTCCAAATTCCATGTGAAGCAGAGTGGTTCACCTTGACTGACTTATGTCAAGCATTCTTTTCTAGACCGCTGCATGAGGACAACCAGTTTCTCTTCACATTTCAGTTTGTCAGTCGTGCTTTGGTATGGTGCTGAATCCCACAAGGGTATACCGAGAGCCCTTCCCTTTTTAACCAGATCTTGAAAAAGAATCTGGAGTCACTCGAAATGCCCTACCATTCAGTTTTATCCCAGAACATTTATGACTTACTAGTGGCATCAAATACTCAAGAAGCATGCAGGAGAGATACAATTTCTCTGCTGAACCACTTAGCTGAGAATTGACATAACGTTTCCTCAACCAAATTGCACTATTGTAAGAAAGAAATGTTGTACCATGGCCAAAACTTGTGCAAGGGCTTCAGACCGCAGAGGAGCAGAGGTCGGTCACGGTGCCCGACATTGAGGGCCAAAGTTGTTTGGCCGGGGCATGGGGGCTCTGAAGCTGACAGGGGTTCCCTTCTCCCTGAGCCGTCTCCTGCATCACACCTGTTTCTACAAACCATTAGCAGGAGGAATTCCAGAAGAGCAGATTCATTATGGCGGATGGTGCACCATACAGGCACTACCTTCTGCCTGCCGCAGTGAGTACTCTTAAGCCGGGAGGAACAGAGGTGGTCGGTCCCCCATTCCTGTCATCACCATACAGCATACTATGGGAGGTTTCCTTTCCTACCCCTCCTCGATCTTGGTGACTAGCGTGTTTTGGACCACTTGAGACAGGCCCCTTGCAGCATGAATGAGGTGACATGGGTGGTAAAATAGTTACATGAAAGGCTCTGACAGGCCCCCTGCCCATTCTTGTGGCCAGCAGGTGACTCAGTGGCTTTTGCATATGAAGGGGGTTGTACTGCCATTTGATAAAGTTTGTTTTGACCAATGACTTTGTGTTTCACCACTGCGCATATTAGTTGCTCAATGTTCACCAGTAGCACATGGTATGTTTTGTTCAGTTTAGCCGCCTATTGGCTTTGACATGGCATTAGCCATTACTTTCTGTATTCAGTTGAGCCGCCTATGGGCTTTGACATTGCATTAGCTATTACATTCTGTATTCTGCCTATTGGCTTTGACATGCTGTATCCAGTCTAGCCGCCTATTGGCTTTGACATTGCATTCCTATTGGCTTTGACATGATGTATTCAATTTAGCTGCCTATTGACTTTGACATGCTATTAGATATTCTGCCTATTGGCTTTGACATGATATCATATGTTACACTTTGTATTCAGCTCCGCTGCCTATTGGCTTTGACATGATATTCAGCTCCGCTGCCTATTGGCTTTGACATGATATTATACATTGCATTTTATATTCAGCTCCGCTGCCTATTGGCTTTGACATGATATTATACATTGCATTTTATATTCAGCTCAGCTGCCTATGGGCTTTGACATGATATTATACATTGCATTTTGTATTCAGCTCAGCTGCCTATTGGCTTTGACATGACACTAGACATTGCATTTGATATTTAGGTTAGCTGCCTATTGCCTTTAACATGACATTGCATTTGATACTTAGGTTAGCTGCCTATTGCCTTTAACGTGGAGTTAGACATTGCAGTTGAGAATCCAAGCTGTATTTTTCCAAGCTGTGTTTTTGCACCAGAGAACCAAGATGTTTTTCTCACAGTAGACTAGACATGATAAGAGAGAGTACATGGGTGTTGTTTTCTCTTCGCTTGAGCTTGGGAACAGGAGTAGTCTTGGAGATCTGGCCAGTCTCCAAAAGTCTTGCTCAGTTTCCCAGGTCTGAGAGGAGGGGGCACACCTTTGTAACGAATGTAACAGGCTGCAGAGGGTCAGATTCGAATCTGCCGGACCTCGTGCTGGAGCTTGGCGCCAGCTGCCAGCATCCCGTGTGGGTAGATGAAACTCTTTCTCGCGGCTGACAGGGGTCATCAGCTTGCAGACCTTAGAAAGATGTAGCTGTAAATAGTTCCTACACGGTGAAGTATTTGTTTTGCTTTGCATTCAATATCTTATAAATATAACCTGCTGTGTATATTGCAAACTGATATATTTTGTTTGATTAACGCGGACTTGAAAGCTACTAATTCGTCATACATAAAATATTAAGAATTAACAACAATAAAAGTCTTCTTTGACCTCAGAAGTGCATTTCTGTTGTGTTATGTTAGTGCTTAGAAACTAAATAAGAGGAAAGCACTACAATTGGTACCTGGAGTCGTGGGGTCGGTCATTAAGAGGTGATTAAGAAGGGGTTTGACGAGTTAGTAGATTTCTAAGTGCACACTTTAAAAGTGTAATTGTTTTTTTGTTGTTTGGAGAGTTACAGAAATTGTTTTTTGTTGTTTGGAGAATCACAGTAGCACGGCAGACCATGTCATGTGTTGTTAAACTGCCTGATGGTGCTACGAAAAACTGTGAATTGTTTGTTGTTTGGAGAATCACAGTAGCACGGCAGACCATGTCATGTGTTGTTAAACTGCCTGATGGTGCTAAGAAAAACTGTGAATTGTTTTCTGTTTGGGGAATTACAGAAGAAAATGCATGTGTAGCTAAAATGCCTGATGTAGAAAACGTGTGTTTTGGAAGTAATGATGACAGAAAGGTCTGGATACCCTTATCTGCTTACAGAGAAATGCAGGAGAAATGTAGGAAGTTGGAACATGAAAATAGGAATTTACGTGAGCAAATTAGCCCGACTGAAAGTTATAAAAGGGCTGTTTTTGAAGAATCTTTCTTGTCCCATTCCAGTAATGAGGGGGTTAAGACAGCTCCAAGCTGCACTGAGTTTTCGTGTGAGCCAGGGTTTTTGGCAGCCAAAATGCATTCCTTAACTGATAACACGGACGAGAGAGACCAGAATGTGATTTACGAGTTACCGTTGCAAAATGCACAAGTAAAACGAAAGATTTTAGAGCAAGAGCCGACTTTCATTAGCTTGTTTGAATTTTGGAAAAAGAATAGCCCTCATTTGAGAGAAATCCTAACACTTTTGTATATGGTCACTGTGAAAAATTATATGCAGCTGCGCGCTTGTGATTTGGCAAATGAAATAATGCAGACTTTAGGTTTCTGCGCAGTGCAAGAAGGAAATACTTATGTACATGTAACTCAAGAACAAGGAAAGAAAATAGTGCCCCTAGCTAGAATAATACAATGGATCTGGTACTTGCAAGACAGGGCTAGAGTACCACAGGTAAAAGAGTTACCAATGAAATTGTGTGCACCATTTGAATTCGTGTCTACTGAAGATAAAAAGCATGTTTGTTTTACTAATGATTCATTGACTGAAATGTTGTTTTCTGGCACAGGAGAAGGAATGGAGTTGTATAATGTGTGTCAGATTTTAAAGCAAGAGCTACGTGAGATGTGTCATTTTTTCGCTGATTTTTGGTTCATTGCTAATGTTTTAGTACCTAACTGGTTCAATTACCTTGCAGATGTTAATGAGAAAAATTCAGAGAGAGAAGTGTACACCCAGAATTCTGCCTTAGTGGGGATGGCTAAGTGGGTGCCCCAGAAATGTGAACAGCTGAGAGAAAAAGCCACTTACAGGTGGGCAGAGATGAGAGAGATGCACATTCCCCTAGTTTTGATAAAAACTGTGCAGCACGCACAAAAGCAATCTGTCATGCAAGCAGTCACAGAGCAGTTGGGGAGAGGAAAGTTACCAGAACAGAAATGGCAAATTGATCAGGTTTTAGGGAGAGTGATTGCTGCAAATTACCAAGGAAAAATCGAAATTATGCTGATACCTAGAAAAGAATCTGATTCATTCAAACAAATTGGAGACAGAATGGCCCAAATTGGCAAAAATGCAGTGAATGGAGGTTTGGTAAAGAAGGAGTCTGCCCCAGCCCTTCTGACAGTACAAGAAAAGGGAAGCTGTGGCGCAGCAGATAAAAACCTCAGTGCTGATGTGTGGGCTGAAGCCCCAAGTGACCCTCCAGAACCTGCAGAGAATATAACAAAGGGCCCCAAAAACGTCCTGCTGATTATAAAACAGGGAAAGAAAGAGGAAGGGTGCAGTTTAAATGAAAAATGTTATTTGCAAGAAAAGTCATACTTGTTTCTTTTGCAGATCCTACCACGTTTCGCCACTGTCCCTGAGTGTGCTGTGTGGTCCCCCTTTCGGTGTGTGCGTGTGGGGTCGGGGAAGGGACCGAATCCCCAACCTGAACCTGGCTGAGTAAAGTGCCAGCACCATGGATCCATTTTGCGCAAACTGCGCCTTCAGTTCAACTTGTTTGATTGCATTCTTCCAATGGAACTAAGCTGTGTTTTTTTTTTTTTTCCCTCTCGTATGGAACTCTGACTTTTGCTTACCTTCCAGAAAACCTTTCGGGTGGACCGTGCCTCTTTACATGAGCAGAACTCATGCCACATCAAATTGCTAACACTGTTGAATTAGAGACTCATTCAGAGAAAAAAAAATTGCCCAGTCTTTTCTATGTAGATGTATCTGATGTGAAAGGTTATGAAATCAATGTGTTAATTCACTTCTATTGCTTTACAGGGATTGCTTTGATCATTCTGATAATGTTTTTTTTTTTGTGCCGATGTTTTTTGTTTTTGTTTGAAACAAGAGATATGTGAAACAAAAATTCATTGGTCAAAGGGCGGAATGTACTGCCATTTGATAAAGTTTGTTTTGACCAATGACTTTGTGTTTCACCACTGCACATATTAGTTGCTCAATGTTCACCAGTAGCACATGGTATGTTTTGTTCAGTTTAGCCGCCTATTGGCTTTGACATGGCATTAGCCATTACTTTCTGTATTCAGTTGAGCCGCCTATGGGCTTTGACATTGCATTAGCTATTACATTCTGTATTCTGCCTATTGGCTTTGACATGCTGTATCCAGTCTAGCCGCCTATTGGCTTTGACATTGCATTCCTATTGGCTTTGACATGATGTATTCAATTTAGCTGCCTATTGACTTTGACATGCTATTAGATATTCTGCCTATTGGCTTTGACATGATATCATATGTTACACTTTGTATTCAGCTCCGCTGCCTATTGGCTTTGACATGATATTCAGCTCCGCTGCCTATTGGCTTTGACATGATATTATACATTGCATTTTATATTCAGCTCCGCTGCCTATTGGCTTTGACATGATATTATACATTGCATTTTATATTCAGCTCAGCTGCCTATGGGCTTTGACATGATATTATACATTGCATTTTGTATTCAGCTCAGCTGCCTATTGGCTTTGACATGACACTAGACATTGCATTTGATATTTAGGTTAGCTGCCTATTGCCTTTAACATGACATTGCATTTGATACTTAGGTTAGCTGCCTATTGCCTTTAACGTGGAGTTAGACATTGCAGTTGAGAATCCAAGCTGTATTTTTCCAAGCTGTGTTTTTGCACCAGAGAACCAAGATGTTTTTCTCACAGTAGACTAGACATGATAAGAGAGAGTACATGGGTGTTGTTTTCTCTTCGCTTGAGCTTGGGAACAGGAGTAGTCTTGGAGATCTGGCCAGTCTCCAAAAGGCTTGCTCAGTTTCCCAGGTCTGAGAGGAGGGGGCACACCTTTGTAACGAATGTAACAGGCTGCAGAGGGTCAGATTCGAATCTGCCGGACCTCGTGCTGGAGCTTGGCGCCAGCTGCCAGCATCCCGTGTGGGTAGATGAAACTCTTTCTCGCGGCTGACAGGGGTCATCAGCTTGCAGACCTTAGAAAGATGTAGCTGTAAATAGTTCCTACACGGTGAAGTATTTGTTTTGCTTTGCATTCAATATCTTATAAATATAACCTGCTGTGTATATTGCAAACTGATATATTTTGTTTGATTAACGCGGACTTGAAAGCTACTAATTCGTCATACATAAAATATTAAGAATTAACAACAATAAAAGTCTTCTTTGACCTCAGAAGTGCATTTCTGTTGTGTTATGTTAGTGCTTAGAAACTAAATAAGAGGAAAGCACTACAGGGGTAGAAAACAATCTACTCCTGCTGACTGGTTTACTGTGTCCCCCTCAGCCAGTATGACAACATCCAGGTGGTAGTTGCCCACTATTTCAGACCCGTAATGTGTTTTTTCTGGGCCCTCTGGCCGAATAAAGACCAGGCACCACCCATTCATTATAAATGAGGAACTTAGCACTGTTGAATCGTCCCAGGCAGGACCTATGCCTATGTCCAACAGCAGAGGGGGAAGGATGGGGGACTGAATCCCTCCCTTCTAGGACCCTCCACCTGCACTTGTGAATGAACACTGAATGCAGTAAGGCTGGGACTGCTTGTGCCCCCCTTCAACGAAGTACAACTAGGAGTGAGGCAGATCCTACAGCCTGGCTCCCCACCTTGTTGAACAACAGGAGGACCACACTACGGCTAACTAGTCTCCTCGCACAGATAGCCCACAATACCCACATGGACGAAAAAGTGGGCGTAGGACTGTAGGGGAACTGTCCTGTGTTGTAGGCAAAACAACCTTTGGAGATTGTTCATCCTGACTTTGCTATGACATGGGACTGTTGGGGCCACCGTACATATCGGTTCGTGAGAGCTTGGGGGCCTGGCGGGTCCGACATGTACATTTGACTCCTTGGAGAGACTTCCAACCTAGCGGACTGCACCTGCGAGTACACAGTCGACCGGTAGGCAGAACTGTATTACGGGACACAGAGGAAGAGCGGGATCCCAGCAGCAGCATACATAGTCTGGAGTGGCAAAGGGGAACTCCAGCTAGGATCCTCCGCTGAGTGAGCTGACATTGGAGATGCAGACGGACCTAAAGCTTGATAAGATATTTGCTGCAGTCGCTGAGATGAGGCAGGATTTGCGTACAAGAGTGGATGTCATGGCCATTGAACTGGGGCTCCTCCAAGAGGATCAGTGGAAATTAAAAGACCGCGTCACACATGCTGAACATGAGATTAAAGAACTCTATCTGTGAAGGAGCTAGAAAGTCAAGTTTGTTCCCTCACCGCCACGGTCCAGGAGCTGAAGGCTCACCATCTTCAGGAAGAACCTCAAGACATGGCTCTTCGGTTGAGGCCCCTCCTCTCCCTCCCAGTATCTTGAGACCCTCATGGGTGAGTAGCCTCACTTTACAAATACTAATTAATTGATTGATAGATTGAAGGCCTGTGTGGAGGATTCTGAAGGGCGTTTATATGAGGGGTGCTAGTTGGTGAAAACTCAATTTTGGGTTTTAATAACACATGTTCCAGTTTTTTATGGTATTTGTATTTTGATATGGAAATATTTTTAGAACAATGTGGTTCAGTAACTGTGCACCCTCTGTTGCAGTGCATCATAGATAATTAGAAGCTTATAAATGTGCCATTTGACTTATTTACGATCTTGTATTATGCATGCGTATTGCCTAGTCATTGTGTAGTTGTTGATGTTTAACTCTAAGGATCTGACAGTAGTCTAAGGTATTTTACCGGATGTCTTCAGCATCTATAACGTCAGCATGCTTGAGTCACTGGATCAATTGCACTTGTATTATGTTTGGTTGATAAATAACAATAATGGAGTGTTTGGGCTTTGGCCTTCATTATGAACTTGGCGGCAAACACCGCCGACCGCCGTACTGACGGGCAACAAAAGACCGCCAGTGGCGGTGGAATGCACACCGCGTGTAATGATGCCAAAAAGACATACCCGCAAAAAATTCACAACCTCCACCCACTTCCAGGGCCAACTTTGGCGTAAACGCAGTACATATCACCCCCCACGCATACAAAACCCCCACCCACCAAATAATGATGCACAAATCAGATGGAGCTATAGCAGAGAAAAGTCAACAAGGTCAACGCCGTAGGAAACCATCCACACACAAGGGATGACATCAGGAAGAGATGGAACAACCTGTGGGGGAAGGTCAATCAATCAATCAATCAAAGAGATTCATAGAGTGCGCTACTCACCCGTTAGGGTCTCAAGGCGCTGGAAGGTGCATTCAGTGCCATCACAACACAACATCGTGGTGCACTGCCCTGCCATCTAGATCTGCAGAAGCTACTGGACTGGTGGCACTGCCAGGGGACTCAAAGGTCACCAGCACCTCTTCCCCTGCAGCCCAGGTTTCCCCTCGCAAACATGGCCTCAGACCTAGACATCCCACTGAAACACCAGCCAAGACCGAGCCCACCATCAGGAAATGACTCTGCCCTGAACTGTCTCCCTTGTGTGCCACTGAGCTACCTTGTTGACATTCCACTGCTATTTCACCATCTTCCAATGGCCCCATGGACTATGCCCCTGTGCTACCAACAGCTGTGCAAATGCACCTGAGTATATTGTTCACCATGTGCCCACTCCCTTCCACTGTCCCATCACTCATGTATGTTTTATCTACAAATAAATACACTTGTGCACAGACAATATCTGTCCTTATTCAATATAAGAAGTCAAATGTGAATGTGTATGCATTAGGCAGTTTCCAGCATAATGCCGCTTTTATTGCAGGAGGGGGTATAACAGACTGTAGTGTCTGAAGTATGTCACAATGTACATCCCATTGCTGTAACGCACATCTGTTTCTACAGTCATAAAGTTGCCACATCACTGGTAAGGGACCCACAGCACTTAGTACATAGGTCACCCTGAAACAATGCAGTAAACCCATTTGCATTATAGAAAATGTACCTGGGAGTCACTGGGAATATAGCATGATTAGCTTGGTTCTGGAGTAGATGTCTTTCCCCTCTTCTTCTCCATCACTCTCATCCATCCTCTGAGGTGGCAGGGGTGGTTGGACAGCATCCTCCTCTTCCAGAAGTGGGATAGGTTTCCTCACAGCCAAGTTGTGCAGCATGCAGCAGACCACCACTATCTGATACCCCTTGTCAGCGACATAGCACAGGGATCCTCCAGAGAGATGCAGGCAACACAATCTTGCCTTCAGGAGTCCTATGGTCTGCTCTATCACCCTTCTAGTGCGGCCATGTGCCTCATTATAATGGATTTCTGCATCTGTCCTGGGATTTGTCACAGATGTCAGGAGCCATTGCATGTTTGGTTAGCCAGAAATCCCCTGGAAATGTGGGTTAAAACACACACTTTCTACTTGCATACAGCCTGTCTGTCAGGTATGTAAATAGTACAGTGTCATATACACTCACCTATGAGCCAAGCTCTGTCCCTCTGTAGCTGTCCAGTGATGTGTGGCACACTGCTTTTTCTCTGGGCAAAGGAATCATGGACTGATCCTTGTAACCTTGCATTAACATGACAAATGTACTGTTCAGCAGTACACACCAACTGGACATTCACAGAGTGAAAGTTTTTACGATTTCTGAACACCTGTTCATTAACTCTTGGTAGTATGAAGGCTAGCTGGATACCATCAATGGCACCTATCACATGGGGGATATTTGCAAAAGCATAGGATCCTGATTTTATGGTGGTGAAATCAGCCCTTGGGGAAACTGGACATAACTTTGTAGGTGTTGCACAAATGCATTCAGGAATTTAGACAGGATGTGGCTGAACATTGGCTGAGATACATGTCACTTGGAATGAGCCAACAAATGTAGCACAGATAGTACCTGCACAGTTGTATGTATGGCATGGGGATCCCTATTAGAAGGCATCAGAACAGACTCCATTTATGCACAGAGTTCCAGTATTGTGGCTCGATTTAGGTGGTAATTTATGATGATGTGACATTCCTCCATGATGGCCAGATCTACCAGGGGTCTGTAAACAGATGGGGCCCTCCCTCGCCACATGGGTCTGTACCTATGGTGGAGGAAGAGAGACAAATCGAGTTGGGACATACACTTCCATAACATGGTAACACTATTCATGTTATACATGCGACACAATTGTCCCTCACACAGACACAAAGACTGTGGTAATCCTGTCAGGCTAATGTGTGGTGAGGTGTGTACGTTTTATAGCATCACAGTGTAGGCACACTTCCCACCATGATTCTATGAGGAGGAGCAATAATCATAACAATACTCGATGAAGAGAAGAGGGACTGGAGCCATGGACTAGGTCCCCGGCCAGAATATGAAGGCGTGGTGGATGCAAAATGGCAGCCCCCTGCCCTACAGGTAGTGTAGTGTAGGAAGTGACCTCATTCCGCTGGCGTTAGTCGTCATGGCGGTAGGCGGTATTCAACGCCGTGCACCTGATCATTGAATAACATTGTTGTCAATGGGGAAGCAGGACCCATTATGATCACCGCTGGTGGTGACGGTGCACACTGCCGCGGTATATACCGCCATTTTGCCATGCCCTTGCCACTTAACTCCTGCACCTTGAGTAGGGAAGAACTCCACTGTGTGTGCTGCTGTGTCCTGCCTTTGGTCCTTGAGATGGCACGTGCTTTGGGGAACGGGCCCCGGCCTTCATCACAGAGGAGCTGGAGAAGCTGGTGGACAGGGTTCTACCCCTGTATGCAAAGCTGTATGGGTGACCAGAGGACCAGGTGAGTTGCTATTTGTCCTACTTAAATGTGTGTGAATGTGGTGGATGCTTGCAGGCGTTTTTGTTGGCTGTGTGAATGCTCACCCGAAGTGTGTCTGGCAGTTTTTGTCTTGGCTATTGTCTATATGTATGTCTCAATGGGCTATGTGAGATTAAACTGGCATGGCATTTGTGTATGGGGCACCAACACTGACATCTCTTTCTTTACTCTATGTGTCCCATGCAGGTCAGCGTCCATCAGAAGAAAGGAATGTGGCAAGCCATCGCCAAGGAAGTGCAGACCCTGGGGGTCTACAACCGGCAGAGCACCTACTGCAGGAAGCGGTGGGAGGACCTGAGGCTCTGGGCCAGGAAGACCGGAGAGGCCCAGCTGCGGACAGCCTCCCAATGAGGGAGGGGTGCCCGTCGGACCCTGACCCCCCCTATTGGCCCGCATTCTGGCGGTGGCCTATCCGGATTTGGATGGACACTTGAAGGCAGCACAGCAGCCACAAGGGGGTGAATACCAACACTGTTATGATGCTACTATGATGTGTGTAGTTATGTGCTATGGGGTGCATGCATTGTAGTGCCAGGCCCATAGGCAGGTGTGTCCCTGCTGTCCTGCCCCTCTCTACATCTGTGGGATAGTGTCCTAGGTAGTTATGGCTGGGATTGTAGGCCTGTGAGGGATATCCTGTTTGGTCCATTGGTTTTAATGTAGCCTCATGGACTTGCAGATATGTTGTCTTGGCATTGTCTCTCATTGTTTCACATTGCAAAGTGTATCAGAGTAGAGGGCCAGGATGGGAAATTAGTGTACTGTGGGATCATGCCTACAAGTCAGGGGCACATTCATATCATATATTGTGTCTGCTGAGGGTTAGTGCCTGAGAGGGGTGGGAGAGTATGTGTCCCAACATGTCTATTTTTCCTGGAATTGACATACTTCTTGTTTTGCCTCCACCCGTGCTCTTGTGCCCTTGTGTGCTTTAGCACTATCTGGCGAGGGAGCTGTGGCACCGGCGAGTGGGAATGCTACAGCGCACGGAACCCAGAAGGCAGTGTCTACTGACGCCAAGGGGACCAGTGGGTTGTAGGGCGGGGGGAGTGCCACGGGGGAGGCAACTACCACTGAAGGTAGTGATTCCTACACCTACTCCGATTGCAGCTCCCTGGTGGGGGCGGACACTACTGGGCCCATCCATTCTTTGCACACTGAGTTGCTCATGCCCACTCACCCAGGAGGGTGGGCGTCTCCTTCGCCCCAGGCACCTCATCTGCCTCAGTCAGCCCTGCTGCCCTCACCAAGGAGGCTATTGACCTCCTGAGAACCATCTCTGTAGGGCACACAACCATTGTGAATGCCATCCAGGGGCAGGCATCCCAGATGCAGCAATGCAGTGCATACCTGGAAGGCATTAATGGTGCCATGTCTGGCCTACAGAGAACTTTTTAGGCTCTGGCATCCTCTTTAACGGCAGCTAGTGTCCCTGGTCTTTCCGTCCCCCCTCCCACCACCTCTACCCCTTCCAGCACCCCACTCCCTTCACCCGTCCCAAGCACACATAGAGACAGCCATGCACACAAGAAGCACACAGAGAGACACAAGCACCACATGTCCCACCACATGCAGGCACACACCCAACATACCAGAGCAGACACACCAACATCCACCTCCCCCACTGTGTTGCCCGCCTCCTCCTCCGTCTGTCACCTCACCATGCACACCCACATGCACTGCACCCTTAGTCACTGCTGTTGGCCCCATTCTTGCAGTCACCACAACAGCTGACATCCAGTCATGCACCCCAGACACCACACCTGCACTCACCGCGACTACATTCACAGACACTTGCAACACACTCACCAGACCTTCAGACACCCAAACAACATCCATATACACTGGCAGCCTGTCTTCTCCCACTGTGTCCACCCCACCTCCTTCCAAAACACGCAAATGCTCCCACTCTTCCATTCCACACACATCCACCACACATAAGCAGACTAAACAGACACCTGCATCCACGTCCAGCACACTTACACCTTGTACCACCACTCCCTCAACCTCCACTCCCAAACCTGTCTCCAAAACCCCTCCAGCTGCAACCAGAAAGCTTTCCCTCTCCCGTGTTGACCTGCTTGAACCCACTGGCCCACCAAGTCTTGTCCCTAAACGTTCCCTTGGCCTCCCAAAGTCCACTCCTTCCTCTTCAAAGTCCTCCCCAGTCCACCCTTCCCAAGGGAAGCCGAAACTCTCACCACCTCCAGAACCTATGCCCAAGACCCCCCCTTCCAAACCTGAGTCACCACCCCGTGCACCTTTTCCCTGAGGTGCCTGGCTGCCCCATTGATCCGTCTTTCTCAGTGGGGGATTTTTCCATTGTAGGAGTCAAGTGTGGCCTATATTTGCACTTTTGGGACTTAAATTTGGACTGGCCTCTGGCCTTGTTTGGACATTTGTCATTTTCCATATAAATATATTTTAGTGCCCAGCAGACCTGTTGGTGCTATATTGACCCGCTGTGCAGCGTTTCACTGTGGGGTGTGGTGTGCACAGGTGTGTGTATTGGTGTAGGTATTTCTTGGCTTGTGTCTGGTACGTATATTTTGTTGGGGTATGTGTGGCTTGGGGTGATGGGAGGGGTTGGGTGGGCGTTTTGGTGTGGGTCAGGTTGGTGGGTGTGTAATTGTGCCCTTTCCTCCAAGGTGAGCTAGGCTGCGGTACTTAACATCATCATCTTCATCGGCAGTCACGGTCCTGGAGAAATATAGCAAGGAGAAGCACTGGCATTATTTCCAACTCTCGCTCCATTTCAGCGTTGGCGTGTTCTTTGTGCCTCCGTTGAGTGTTTCCCTTTATATGCGTCATTTCCGGCAAGCTTTGTGTGGCGGTAGTTCCCGCCCCAGAACTGATGGCGGTGTGGTTTTTCATTATATGATGGGTGGGTAGAGCCTTTCCTCTGGGATGAAGATGGCCTCCTCCGTCATCGGCGGAACTAACAAAATGGCAGTGAGTGGATAGCCTGCTGGCTGTTTCTCATGTGCTTCATTATATGGCGGTCCGGACTGCCAGCCTGTAGTTTTTACTGCCAAGTTCATAATGAGGGCCTTTGTCTGTACATGTATAGAAGGAAGTGATATGGGCAGTGTTTTCTCTATGTTTATACATCAATTTGCACTATGTTATAGCACAAATGGTGAACATAAAATGGCGCCCGTTTCATGTATGAAAAAGGCCGGTTTCTGAGACGAAACACGTTCATTATATATTTTGGTGAACCACGCTTGAATAAACTGGTGAAATGGGATTCCAATGCTTCTGACCTGTCCTTTCATTATGGTGCAGGTGTTGCAGCACGATTAGTGCATCTAGACCAGAGTGGCTTGCTACCAGAGCACTCCCCTACCTAAAACATCTGCCATCTGCATAGGGTAATGGGGCTTTCCACAGCCCGGTAGCCATATGCTGCATGCATTGTACTGGACTTAGAGAAAACTTTTGATATGGTGGACTGGAGGTATCTGTTTTCAACATTAACAGCCTTCTGTATACAGGGCCAACTGCAAGGTCTCATCAGATTATTATACACTGCGCCCATGGCACAAGTAAAAATTGGTTAATGCATGTCCCCTACCTTCTCAGTCAGCAGAGGAAATCGGCAAGGGTGTCCGCTGTCTCTGTTGCTTTTAGCTCTGGTGATGGAACCTCTGGCACAGAGGCTTCTGAGCTGGGGCCAGGCCTGGGGTATTCTACTCCATGGTGAATTACACATTGTCTTGATGTATGTTGATGATGTCCTCATATACATATGCAATATCTGAGAGGGTATAGCTGACATCTGTGCCATATTGCATGAGTTCCGTGCTGCTTCTGGGATAGGGGTAGGCGAAGTCTTGTCTGTTTCCCTTGCATCCAGGCTGTCCCCGTCAGTGTTTTCTGACACTGGGAACCTCACATGTTCCACTACTTGGGTATGGACATTTATCATACAATGAAAGGCCTTACAGATGCTATTCTTACCATAGCATCCTTGCACCCTCAGATGGCGTTCAGGAGCACCTTGGCACTTACAGTGCAGGGCAGAGTTTCTCACAATCTACCTACCCATGTTCCTAAAGCCACATTCCGCACATTACAATCTGCACAGGGAAACTTTCTTTTGAACAAGGGGAGGCAGCAAGTAGCACTTCGTAAACTGCAGCTACCAGTAGAAAGGGGTGGCCTGGGAGCCCTGAACTTCGAACATTATTATTTAGCAGCGCAGTTGCAGTGGCCTTCACGTTGGCTATCGGTTTGACTCACTGAGGAACTCGGCCTCTTTGAGCCTGCCTGCGCACGGAGACTGATCCAGCAGATTGTCCTACCTCAGGCCTAACTCCCCCCAATGCTAATGGGTTGCTGAAGATAGTGTATAATAGCCTTCATCGTAGTCTATGACTTATGCCTTCCGTGACTCAATATTCACAAGCGATTACCCTGCGCTCATTGCTCTCTTTGTCGACATGCTGGGTAGAGTGGGGATAGAAACTTGGGATGCGGCGGGAGGCAACACACTTGGCGCATTATTCCAGGATGGAGTACAAGTATCCTATGACAGTTTACAAGAGAGGTGTGGGCTTCCAGAAGGCCACTGTGAAAGTGATTGGCGGTACAAAGGACTCTGGGCCATATGTATAGGGGGAAAACAAAAAGTTTTTATTTCTTTATGAAGTTGAAATGATAAGTAATGGCCGTTTAAGGTGGCAACAAAAATCTGATAGCAACAATTCCAGTTGGGTTCTTCTTTTCTTAATGTCTCTGTTCTTTTCTTCTCCTTTAGGTGTCTTGAGGGGTGTTGGGTCGCGTAACTTCCCAGTGGAACCGGAAAAACAAAACACGGGAGCAAACAAAAGGTAAGTGGATTTATGGGGTTCTGGCGTTGTTTTAGTATGAGAACATGCAGGAGGGAGTGAGCTAGTGAGATAGAGGAGGAGAGGTATAGAGGTATGCCGGATAGTGAGGGGTGGAGGGTTTTAGGCACTTGTGACAATTTGCTTCTAGTGCTCATCCCAAGGTATCACCTGTTTTGGTTCCGTTCCCCGTGACCCCCCCCTTTCTCAATCCCCACCCTCTTCTCTTTTCTACCTCCCCCCTTGTGCTCAATATTAGTTATAGGGTGCCAACGTCCTTGTAACAAGGACCGTACCTTGTTAAGCCACGATCCTCCAGGGTCGTGGCAGAGAATGCTCCCGTCCGAATCTCGGCTTCCCGGCTCGTAGTCTCTGCGGTGTGCTGTAATCTCCTCCGATCCGGCTCCTGCCTCCTCTGCTCGCGGCGTCTTGTCTTCTTCCGACATTGGACTCGTTTCCCGAGGGAACTCCTCCTCTCCGCTCCTAAAGTCCGTCCTCAGTTTTGAAGCCGGAACCCGGAAATCCGGCCTCTCAGTGTCCGAAGGTGTTCGTACGTCCCCATGGGAATGCGCGAGGGCTCCGGGTGAGGCGCGCGAAAGGCGCCAGTCCGAGGAGCTGTAGGCCACTTTATGGCATATGGCAATTTACTAGCTATGTTAGAAAACTTGTGGGGCATCACAGACACGGAACCTGACCACCACCCCCAATACACACACTATAAATAATTGGTAGCGGGCGCAGACTTCTCACCTGGTATGTCCGCACCCTAGTGTACACCACACATGATCCACTTGTAGCAACCCACAGAAGCTGGGAGAGGGATGTGGGCAGGGAGATAACGCAAAAGGAATGGGAAAGAGTGCTTCACTATCACAGGGAAAGTGTCCCAGAATGCTAAATTCCAATATATTCAGCACAATATCCCCTAAAGGGCTTACCTCATCCCAGCGACACTTCATCGCATGCTTGGGTCCTCCTCTGAATGCTCCCAGTGTCAACTGTTAGAGGCTGCTATGAAGCACATGTTTTGGAGCTGTCTGGCTCCTGTGATGCTATTGTTGAAGTAAGCCTCAGCAAGGCCTACTAGTGCAAGGGGTTCACCTTTCTCTGCACAAAGTCCTCAGACCATGTAGGAAGAAGTTGGCACAGAAACCGAAATAAAAGACAAAGTTTATTAACCTCATGAGGTTGTACTACAGTTCAAACAGCACCCTTCGATAACGTTTGAAGTAGCACACTGAACTGAGAGAGCATGGTCCTTTTATACCCACGCAGGGGCTAAAAGGAGGTGGTACAATTATAGAAGCAAGACTTCTATACATATAAGGTCATGTGGAAATGCACAGTCGACAGGTAGGAGGAGCTGACAGTTTTCAAGGACTAACAGCTGCAGACCTTACTGAGCATGTGCGAAAGTGGGAGATGCTAAATATAACTTGTCACTAGGCAGATTTTCAAGAGTAGTTAACAGAAAGGTAGGACAGAGCACATGGTGAGCACATGGCAGCATGTGGCAAAGAAAATGGCTGCCATGAATACAAAATGGATTTCGCGAAATGTTCACAATAGTTATTAAATACAAGATGTCTTCTGCTAATGCTTAATCTAATTGCTGCTAAACTACAACAGACGACCCTTTCAGCATTAGCTGAAGACATTAGTCTTTCTGGGATAATCTAAATATTCATCTTCTATATTTATGCTCATCATTTCAGCTATTTCCTTATCTAACATGTGTTGTGCTTTCATTTCTGTAATATTTCTTTTGGTAGGCATACAAGCAGTAATACACATGGAGCAGAACATTGGACCACACTGAATACAGATACAGCATGTGAAAAATATTGCAATCATTACACACACCTGACCTTCCAACAGGTAGTTGGTAATATCCATAGTTACCACAAACAAAATATGTATTATGTGAAGCTGTAAAACTACTATTATTTACACCCTTAATAGTTAAAATCAAGGTACAATCGCTTATCCCCACTGGAATTCGCCCAATGCTACGTATACATAAATCTGCTTTAGTTTTTGTAACAGAAATCACAAATTGTTCTTTCTTGTCAGAGTCTCTTATATTTGTGAAGACATATGGTATTGAAACATTGTACGGTTGATACTCTTCCCATCCCCATTTAGTTCTTTTGGCTTGGGGATACCCATCTTTGTCTTGGTAGCATACTTTATTAAGGCGAAAAAGAAGTTCGCCCTCTGTACGTTTTCCAGATGCAAACAAAAGCGTGTACCAAGCTTGACAAGAACCATTGTGTGAAAAAGGAAGAGGAATGAAAGGTCTTCCTCCTTCCTTTTGATGCGCAGGTATCATTCCACATACCCAACAGTTAGTAGTATTTGTAGCATTATGAGTATGATGCAACATCTGAATGAAGGTATTATTGAAGTACGATTGACGGTGCTTCTGCTCCTAATAGGGAAGTGTAAATTAATAGTGATCCTCTGGTACTGGAGTAGTGGCAACAACAAACTCACGAGCAGGAGACTTCTTTTCAACAAACCAGGTGATTATTGCTATAACCACCAAAACAACAACAAACCCCATAGTACTAATGATCAGTTTGTTATTCATTTTAGCAACAGTGATAATCGACCCTTTCAGAAATGAATTAAAAACAATCGTTGGAGCTCTTATCCCTGGGCAGCCGCTGATTTCTTCACCACGGGCCAAGACGGGTGTCACTACTCTAATGCATGGCTGATCCCCCCACCTTGCCACATTGGCTCTCCTTTTCACTAACCCAGGGCAGTAGCTCAACCAGTTTTATTCAAAACATTTTCAGATTCTTTCCTCAGTCTCAAATTATATCGCGACACTCCAGAAGTCGTATGGTCCGGGAAGACCTCTACAGATTCGTCAGGTGATATAGCACGGCCTTTCTCTGTAGTCAAAATCTCTTGATGATCGGTCAGCACAGCAGGTTCCACCAAGGTAGGTAGCACTCTCTTGCAGTGAGTACTATGGACACAATTCTTTCAGTTCGTCACTCGAACTGCTGTCCTTGTCACAAGGAGCACCTGTTCTGGGCCTCGCCACCGTGGTTCCAAACTGCTTGATCTTTCAAAGGACTTAATCATCACCTGGTCACCAGGTCGGAGTTAATGGCCTTCACCTGTTGATCTGTCAGGAAGTGCTTCTCGAACCTGTTGATGAATAGAAACCAAATTGTTGGTTAACTGTGCCAAATAATCATTCATCAGGACACAAGGTACATCATATACAGAATTTGGCTTAGGAACTCCCCAAATGTTCATTGGCCTTGCAAACACTATATCTTAGGGAGTAAGGCCAATTCAAGAGTATGGCACTGATCTAATAGACAATAATGCCAACGGTAATACATCCGTCCAAGTTAAGGATGTGGAAGCCTGTATCTTCGCTAACTTCAGCTTCAAAGTAGCATTGTACCTTTCCACCAACCCTGCTGATTGTGGGTGGAAAACCACATGGAACTTCTGTTTGATCCCTAATCCTTTCAGGACATACTTAATAACTTCCCCAACAAAATGAGGTCCATTATCATTCCATCAAAGTCTGCAAACACCAAACCTAAGGAAATATATTTTTTCAAAAGCACCTTCGCTGTGGTAATGGCAGTATTATCCTTTGTGGGGTACGCCTCTATCCATTTACTGAAGGCACATACCACCACCAAGACATACTTTAAATTGTTGCAGTGTTCAAGCTGAACATAATCCATTTGTAGAACTTCAAAGGGTGCAGTTGGTGTAGCAAACCCTCCTGCAGGAGTACGTGTCCCTTTTCCAGGATTGTATTGTAAACAGATCAAACAAGACTGTACTACTCTCTTAGCTGTACTGGAAATTTCTGGATGCTCCCAAACTTGCGTAAGCAACTTCGTTATTGTTGAAGTACTAACATGTGACAGCCCATGTGCCATCTGAACCATAGGTTGTACAAAAGCTATAGGCAATTTCCATTTATCCATCTGCTTATTCTGCCAACAGCCCTCATCATCCAATTCTCCATCTTCAGACCATTGCTCACGTTCTTTCACAGAAGCAGATTTCGGTATATCTAATACGTCTTTTCTAGCATTATGCCAACGTTCAGCTTGTGAGTTCACTACATACATAGAAGTAGCACTTCGCTGCATCGCAGTCTCACGTGCTACGCGGCCCGCAAGGGCATTACCTTGCCCTATTTTATCGGTCACTTTCTTATGTGCATTACATTTCACTATAGCTATTTTCTTTGGATATGTCAATGCAGTCAAGAGGTTTTGCACTAATTCTCCGTGCATTATCTGCATCCTGTGGGATGTGAGAAAGCCTCTCTCCTTCCAAAGCAAACCAAAATCATGAGCCACTCCAAAAGCATAGCGGCTGTCTGTATAAATGTTCACACATAAGTCAGTATCAAGCTCACATGCTCGTGTCAAAGCTATTAGTTCAGCTCGCAGTCTCACATTCATCTGTCCATGGGAGGGGCATTGGAGTATCTTTAGTTAAAAGTGCTTGCAAAGGTTTGACAATGTGTGAAAACACTAATATCCATTGCCTACAAAAAGAAGTAAGACCAAGGAATGCATGAACATCTTTTTGAGTAGAGGGTACTGGTGTGTCTAAAATTGCTTGAACACGATCTGATGTGAGTGCACGGCCCTCCTTAGACAAAAGGTGACCTAAATAGGTTACCCTTGGTCTACAATATTGCAATTTCTTTCATGACACTTTATGATGGTGTGAAGCAAGAAAAGAAAGTAAGGACAAAGTGCACTTTTCACATTGCTCAGGGGTATCAGCCGCCAACAAAATATCATCGACATATTGTATGAGAGCCACACTTTCAGGCAAAACAAAAGAATCAAGTTGTCCAAAGTCATAGTACAAGAACTAATTGCTCCCTCAACTTACTCATAAAAGGCGGCTGTATTTTTCCTCGGGTCAGGTAATGCTGTTTTAAGTGCCATTACATCTGCCCTATTCCAAGGAGTATACACCCAATTGTAAATAAAATAAC